>NC_133783.1:50401909-50421473 GCF_003597395.2 Chelonoidis abingdonii
AAATGTTTTGAATAATGATGTACTTTCAAATTGGCTATCCCATTATATGACAAGAGACATCTGTTTGAATTAAGGACGACCATGACCCTCCGCATTGCGCCAAAGAACATGTCTGGCCTGCACAGGCGACCAGCAGGCGCCGCGGCTTGCCCCAAACACGCGCTGCGGACTGAGCTGACACCTGCTCTTCACCATAGTCCACAGAGCTGAACAGTATCTTCTTTGTCAGATAGTATCATTTTCTTTATTAATTTCCTCTATCCATAAAATTAAGACGAGCATGAGAATAGAATATCTAAATGATATTAAACAAATAATACTAATTGACCCTGCCTTCTTCTGGTCACCATGTTACAGCCAAATATCGCTCCAGTGTACTTGGAATAACGCCTAATGATCTCTAACTGTTGGTAAAGTTATAATGGTTGATGGATTAGTCTGGATATGATCTGAGTACTTATAAACGTAGTGTAAACAAGATAGCTCCACTGAGAGTGGAATTGTGGCATGTAAGAGAGAATGCTCTATTACTTGGGTGAATTCCCACATGCAGATCAAGCACAAGCCTGTTCACAACTTGTAGGCCTGCTTAATGTTGCCACTCTATGAATTCGAGCCTCAGACATTTCTTTCTTTAAGACATTTTTAAGGTCATTCTTAGATCATGGTGAATGGAGATCATCATGCTTTCTACAATCAAAGCTACTTTCCAGCTCATGAGCGGCAAAAATTGTAACCTTGGATCGATATGACCCCTATAAGTTAAACCCTAAGATATTTTTTTTTAATCCTCAATTTGAGTCAATCTATGGTTAGGGATATGAGTCCGAGTTTTGAACTTATGTTCATATGTATCAGACCCTTGTAGATGCTAAAGGAATCTTATATTAGTGTTAGTGTCTGCTAAGCATCGGCACGAGGTGACAATCTCCATCATATGACATATGCACATGTTTTTATATAAATGCATAATACTCGCCTTATAACAGCACTTTTCATCATAATCCCACACTTTAAGAAGTCAAACTACCATATCTTACATTGGGATACAGCAAGGGAAGGGAAGTGACTAACAGATAAAACAGCCAGCGCGTTGGAACAAACCCAGAGTACTCAGTCTCACATGGCCTTATCACTAGCCACACACTGTAAATGATAATCAATATAATGTATATAGTGTTAACAAAAATGAGTTTCATCTTTACTTTCAAAATGCAGGTAAAATAAAGTGGAAAGTGCGTTAACTTCCCTGGTGTTAAATCGACAGGTGGTTCTATTTTTTATTTTTATTATTAATATGTAATATTTGTAATATTGTTTCTAGCCATTGTATTTAAGTTCTGTCAGCTTCATAAAAACTATAATTTTAGCAGTTACGAAACGTTATCACGAATCACATGGGATGAAATATACACCAGACGTTAAATTTTAAAACTTTTTTTTCTTTGATAAATCCACTTTCCCTTGGGTATGGTGTAGAAGAGTTCTTATATTAATATTTTCTCTGCTACTGAAAACAGCTCTGTATATAGTTTAATAAAAAATTGCAGCAATTTATCTATTAGTGATCATTACTGTTGTGTTTTGGAAATGTTTTAAAAAATCAAAGTTCAAGATTTCAGAAGTAATAGTAAAAGATTTTAGCATCAATGGCACTCAAGATTGCAATGTCTGAGGACTCTTCAATGTCCTGAGTGCCTCAGTCTAATGAATTGTAGAGCCGATCCCTTACGAGTAATACTCAGTATCAAATGACATGCTATGACTGATAAGGTCATCTCGTCATACAAAAAATTCAGCAGTCTTCTAAAAGCAATTAGATTAATAGCTCCCTGCAAGCATTATGCAAGTCCCTTAACTGATGAGCACTCACATAGAAGTTATTCAAGGAGTAATTTTGCCAGGATAGGGCATAGCAACTACCATCTTTGGAGTGTATAAGTATTTGACTAACCTATATCTCAGAATCAGCTTCAACAAACCTTCCTTACAAATTGGGGGAACTTCTCTAGAGTTAGTAAGGGTTCAATTAAAGTAGAAGCTGTAGTGAGGGCGGTAGGACCCTCCAGCACAGAGAGAAAGAGCACTAGTTGAGGGCCAAGTGGCGCAGCTAAAGAGCATGAGTCGCCCGCCTCAAAGGGTCAGAGCTGCCGGAACTATATAAAGGCAGCCCTAGAGGCTCAGTATGCCCACGCGTGAGCGCGACGTAAGCCTCGGAGCATCGACTGAGTAAATCTCTGTACGCCAGCCCGCCACTAATCTGGAGCGCCCGAGCCCCCCGCACGCTACTGAGGACTGCGAGCCTCCTGCGGCAGCCCGCTACCTGAGGATCCCCGGAGCCTCCGCGTCCGTCTACCTGGAGGAGCCGCCGAGCCCGTCACGCGTACTGGAGGCCGCAGGACCTCCGTGCCGCTACCTGGAGGAGCCGCCACCTTCTATCAGAGGAGCTTGCAGAGCTACCGTGGCCAATTTGAGATTGTCAGGACTACCACGCGCCCGTCGCGACGACCCATGCCTGGACCGCACAGCGCGTCAGGCCCAGGTAGGACGAGCGAGTAGGGGAAGAGAATGTGGGCGCACCCTAGTCTGCTGCAGCTATCAGAGACCTATGTCATGTTTGTGAATCAGATCCACTGATGAGCAGAGATCATTAGCGCTGTAGAGCTGCATGATGCAGTGGAGTGGGACCTGCATCCCTTGCCACCGTTCCGGTGTGCAAGACTCCCTCTCCGCTGAGCCGACCTAAATACATAAATGATTACTGTTCTCTCATCTCCAAGTTACGTGATCTCGGACTCATGTCTGCTCCGCCCTACACTATGGGCCGGCTTAATGTTATGTTGCTCATTCCTCCAGGCTGAGCTTTCCTGCTCGTATTTGATCCTGCCCTACCTAGGCGAGCTTAACGGATTTTGTGGCACGCCTGCAAGGGCTGAGTTCCGACTTAAGTTCTTCGCTGCCCTCTGACCTAGCCGAGCATACGTTATTCGCTCACCTGCTGAAGCCTGAGCCTTCCCCACAGGAGGTGATTCCATGAATACAGCTATTTCCATACCCGGTGTGTGTGAGCTGGTGTCCGCTCCTCCGCTGGAAAGGTTTCAGGCCCCGGGCTGCACCATTAACACTGTTTTCTGGACTCAGAACAAAGAGTGACATCTTAACAACACATGAGCCTTTGAAGAGGCATATCATTAGCTATGACCAGTAAGACTGTTCAGTATACAAGAGACAGTTTCAGCAGTCAAAGTTGTCATTTGTAAATAGATAGCTTATGATATGGTATAGGAGCTGCCTGTGCATAATTTTCAGAGAGCTAGAGCCTAATATCATTAAGACAAACATTGATTCAATCAGAATATTATCCATCTAATGAAGCTGCAATAATTCTGTGTGAACTCTTGGGTGAACACAATAACAAGGGTCAAGTTCCTATGGTTAGGCTCCAGTGAAGGATGCTCGTAAGCGGCTGTTGACAGCTCAGCATAGGAGACTTGAATTTTCTCGGTACAAAATCAACATGAGCATAGAAGAGTTTCAGTTAAACTGGATCATTACCGGTGGTAATAACATTCCTGCATTAAAGCGCACTCCTGTCAGTTGCGATGTGGTTCAGATGGAAGCATTGTTATTTGTGCTAGGTTATTTGCCATGCACTCCCTGAAGTAGTGACAACCCTTTATTCAAGAATATTCCTCTGACAAAGTGCGGGTTTGATGCAGTAGGAAAAAAGCTACTTTCACATCAGCCGGAGAAAAAGGGGAAAATAAGGCTCAGCGCATACGACCAAACAGAAACATATTGAATAGGCTAGCTGAAACACCTCTGTCTGCTTGGGAGCATTTCGGACCAGCTGAAACAGTCTACAATTGTATCTCCTTTTGACGCATGTTATCTTTGTGGCCACAAAGCAACAGCATGTCATGCCATCTGCATATAGTGCTAGTTTGTAAATACATCCAAGCTAAGTCAGTCCATGATTTCTCGTGTTTTTTTTTCCTCCCAATATGTATATAAACTTTTTATGGTCTTTCTTCTCTTTTATTTACATTTATTGACTCCACAAAGAGCTATTTTAACTTGCTGTCGTGGTATTAAGTTCTAGCGATAGTACCCATCCTGACTTCACTTAATAAATCAGGAATTAAGCCAAGAGGTATGCATCAAATTCAGGTTAAAGAGAGTTCAGGGCACACAATGCTACTGATGTTTCATGAATAGCATCCTTGGCTGTAAACATTTGAAAATGCATTGATCAAGCCTGGTACTGCCTGAAAATACATTACTCTTATCGGATATCGTTGCTGAATGAATGTTCATGCAGATAGGCTACAGTTTGCAGCTTCTTCCACAAAGCACTCGATCTTCAGCATTAGAGAAACGTATGTGTCAGAAGTGGCTGTAGCACACTGCAAGTTAGTATCTTCATAGCTCGAAGCCTGGTAACACAGTGTGTTCGCATCGATGTTGACTAACTGATCTCGAATATTCAGCAGAAGTTACCAAAGACGGTCACTGTACTTCTTTTGAGTTTAAGAAGACGTCTACCGCCATTCTGACACAGAATATGAGTGTAAATGATAGTTGTGGAAGTTCCTCTTGGTTTTTCGTTAGGAATCCTCTATAATTCAACCAAGTGCTCTAAATAAAGCAAATACATTCAAAAAATTCTTCTAACAATGGAGTACCACGTTATACAATAAAGTTTATAAGAAGTTGGTATGTTTTAAATAAAAATCCATGATTTTAAATAATCTGAACAAGCTTGTGACAACACATGCAATTGATGTCAGCTGCTCTTATTGAGAGTTATTTTGTATCACAAGATCTTGAGAACCGGCATGGCATTGAACATGAACGAGTTGCAACCTTCTCTTGAGACAGGAACGGGCTATATTATAAGTCATGCCAAGGAAGTGAAGGCGATAGAGGAGAGAGCAGGAGACAAAGTCAAAAGAATAAAGCTAACCATCATTTACATGGGCTAGCGATGAGCCATAAATGCCATAACGTCTGTCTCGCTGGGTTCATAAATTTGTAGATCTAGGATGGAAGGCACTCGAGAGGTCTAGATCCGTTCCCTGCCTCATAGGCAACCAAAACTGGCTAGACGCCTGATAAATTATTAACACTCTAAATATTCAAGATGGAGATTACAAACCTCTTAGGCAATTTATTCAGTATTAATAACTGACAGATTAGAACTTTTTCTAATGTTGGGGGGCAATCCAATGTGAAAGGTGCCTACTGGTGGAATCTCTGGGCTGCAGTGGGGAGAGTTACAGGAGAAGGTGGCTAGGTTAAGGAGCTCCGTATTCACGAGCATTCCTGGACAGTGTCCATGTGGAGACAGCTGAGGTAGCTGTCCCAGTTCACAGGACTGCTGAACACTGCTGGTGGAGGAGGAGATGGCTCAGGGTGGACACTGGCGCTGGTTCCTTCTGGCAGCGGGAATGCTCCACCCCTCTGCGAACCCTCCCGCCGTGGTAATAGGTAACCGTTATGCTCTTTGATACAGGAGAGAAGGAATCACCCCCTACAGTAAAGGAGGAGAAGCCTCATACCTAAGGCTGGGAGGTCTGCTGCCACCACTGAAAATAGGAAACGTAGGTGTGTGGTCAGAGACTCTCTGCTGAGGGGGACAGAGGTGCCCATCTGTTGCCCTGACATTTCATCTGGGTGGTATGCTGCTTGCTGGGGGCCCGTATCTGAATGTTACGAGGCATTGTAGAGGATTATCCGGCCTTTCTGACTACTACCCATGCCACTCATCCATGTGGGCACAATGATATTGCAGAGTGATGCTGAGCAGATCAAGAGTGACTACAGGGCTCTGGGAGTACGGGTGAAGGAGTTTGGAGCGCAGGTGGTATTCTCTTCATTCTCCTGTCAGGAAGGGGCTGGGCAGAGACAGATGCATCATGGAGGTGAATGCCTGGCTGCGAAGATGGTGTCACCAGGAGTGGCTCTGGCTTCCTCGACCACGGGATGCTATTCAAGGAAGGACTGCTAGGCAGAGATGGCGTCATCTTTCGGGAGGGAAAGACCCTATTTACACAGACTGGCTAACCTAGTGAGGAGGTTTAAACAGGTTCGACGGGGACAGGTGAGCAAGCCACAGGTAAGTGGGACACGAGGACCTGCAGATGGGTCGGAAACAGAGGAGTGTGGGCTATAATGGCAGAGAGAAGGAGGGTCAGGCAAAAACTGAGAGGCAAGATCAAACCAGTATCTTAAATGCCTATATACAAATGCGAGAAGTATGGGTAATAGCAGGAAGAACTGGAAGTGCTAATAAATAAATACAAGTATGACATTGTTGGCATCACTGAAACTATTGATGGATAATAACACATGATTGGAATTTTGGTGTGGATGGGTATATTTGCCCAGGAAGGATAGACAGGGGAAAAGGAGGAGGTGTGCCTATATATAAAATGTGCACACTTGGGACTGAGGTGGAGATGGACATAGGAGAGCGGAAGTGTTGAGAGTCTCTGGTTAGGATAAAGGGTTAAAAACAAGGGTGATGTCGTGCTAGGAGTCTACTACAGGCCACTTACCAGGTGGAGAGGTGGATGAGGCTTTTTTAAACAACTACAAAATCATCCAAAGCCCAAGATTTTGGTGGTGATGGGGGACTTCAACTATCCAGATATGTTGGGAAATAACACCGTGGGGCACAGACTGTCCAATAAGTTCCTGGACGCATTGCAGACAACTTTTATTTTCAGAAGGTTGAAAGCTACTAGGGGGGAAGCTGTTCTAGACTTGATTTTAACAAATAGGGAGGAACTTGTTGAGAATTTGAAGTAGAGGAGCTTGGTGAAAGTGATCATGAATCGTAGAGTTTGCAATTCTAAGGAAGGGTAGAAGGGAGTACAGCAAATAGAGACAGGATTTCAGGAAGGCGGATTTGGTAAGCTCGAGAGGCTGATAGTTAAGTCCCATGGGAATCAAGACTAGAGGAAAAACTGAGGAGACTGGCAGTTTTTCAAAGGACACTATAAGGCTCAAAAGCAAGCTATTCGATGGTAGGAAAGATAGAAAATGTTCCAAAGACCACCTTGGCTTAACCGAGATCTTGCATGACCTACAAATAAAAAGAAGTCATATAAAAATGGAAACTAGGTCAGATTACAAAGGATGATATAGGCAAATAATAAGGAATCCGGCAAGATGAGAAGCAAAGGCACAATGAGCTCAAACTAGCTATGGAATAAGGGAACAAGAAGGACTTTTTTTCAATACATGAAGGAAGAGGAAGACCAAGACAGGGTAGGGCCAAATGCTCAGTGAGGAGGGAGAACAGTTAACAGAACTTGGAATGGCAGAGATGCTTAATGACTTTGTTTCGGTCTTCACTGAGAAGTCTGAAGGAATGTTTAACATAGTGAACGCTTATGGGAAGGGTAGGTTTAGAGACAAATAAAAAAGAGCAAGTTAAAATCACTTAGAAAGTATATTGCCTGCAAGTCACCAGGGCCTGTGAAATGCATCCTAGAATACTTAAGGAGTTAATGGAGGAGGTATCTCAGCCTCTAGCTATATCTTTGGAAAGTCATGGGAGACGGGAGAGATTCCAGAAGACTGGAAAAGGACAATATAGTGCCCATCATAAAAGGGAAATAAAAAACAACCAGGAAACTACAGACCAGTAGTTACTTGTGCCAGGGAAGATATGGGCAAAGGAATTAAGAATCATCTGCAAACACTTGGAAGGTGGTAAGGTGATGGGAATGCCAGGCATGGATTTGTAGAAAATCATGTCAAACCAATCTATAGCTTTCTTGATAGGATAACGACCTTGTGATAAGGGAGAGCGAGGATGTGTATACCTAGACTTTAGTAAGGCATTTTGACGGTCTCGCATGATTCCTTATCGATAACTAGGCATACAATTTAGATGGGGCTACTGGAAGGTGGGCATAACTGTGGATAACCATACTCAGAGAGTAGTTTAATGGCTTCCAATCCTGCTGGAAAGGATCAAGTGGGGTTCCGCAGGGGTCTGTTTTGGACCGGCTCCGTTCATATCTTCATCACGACTCAGATGTTGGCCTAGAAGTATGCTTTATAAGTTTGCTGACGATACCAAACTGGAGGGATTGCAACTGCTTTGGAGGACAGGGTCAAATTCAAGGTCATCTGGACAATTGAGAAATGGTCTGAGGTAAACCGGATGAAGTTCAAATAAGACAAATGCAAGTGCTCCACTTAGGAAGGAACAATCAGTTTCACACATACAGAATGGGAAGAGACTGTCTAGGAAGGAGGGTTGGACATTAGGAAAAAGTTCCTAACTGTCAGGGTAGTTAAATACTGGAATAAATTGCCTAGGGAGGTTGTGGAATCTCCATCTCTGGAGATATTTAAGAGTAGGTTAGATAAATGTCTATCAGGGACGGTCTAGCCAGTATTTGGTCCTGCCATGAGGGCAGGGGACTGGACTCGATGACCTCTCGAGGTCCCTTCCAGTCCTAGAGTCTAAGAATCTATGAAAACCACAGCAGAGACAGAATGGTTATGGCCATTTATGGCTACATGCACTGAGGCCCATTGCAAATGATGGGGTCTGCTTCTATTCCTTCCTTGATCTTTGTCTTCCTGTTCTCTCTCACTCTCCGCCTCACTTTCCTGTGGCCATGCACTTGATAATAAGCCCCGTTCCCCTGTCTCAGAGAGAAGGTTGCAAGCTCTCCTTGTTCATTTCAAATTCCCATTGGGCCCGCTGTCTACACTAAGCTACTTGTGCATACAAAATAACTTCTTCAATATAAGAGCCACAGCTGAGCATAAATTTGCATGTGTTTCACAAGCCTTGTTCATGGATTATTTAAAATCATGGATTTTTATTTAAAACCATACAGCAAACTTGTCTTTGTATACGTTTATTTTTGGTAGGCCTCTATTGATTACAGAAGAACATCTTTTTGAATGTATTTTGCTTTTCTAATTAGGGAGCATCTTGTTGAATTATGGGATTCTAACGGCAGAGAAAACTCAACTGAGGAAACTTCCACTAACCATAATCCATTTACACTCCATATTCCTGTTGGTCAGAATGCGGTAGACGTTCTTCTTTAAACTCAAAGAAGTCACAGTGACCCGCTCTTGGCTAAACTCTGCCTGAATATTTTCGAGATCAGGTATCAACATCGGATGCGAAACACATGTGTTGAACCAGGCTTTCGAGGAACTGTAAGATCACAACTGTAGCAGTGGTGCTACTAGCCACCCTTCTGACACATACGTTTCCCTAAATGCTGGAGATCTAGAGTGCTTTTGTGGAAGAAGCTGCGAACTGTAGCAGCTGAATCTGCATGACAACATTCCATTCACGCAGAAGACTATGCCATGAAAGAGTTAATGTTTTTCAGCAGTACCAGGCTTGATCATGCAGTTTTCAATGTTTTACAAGGCCAGGTGAGCTCATTCATGAACATCAGTAAGTTCATTGGTAGTGCCCCTGAACTCCCCCTGCTTAAACCTGAGATTTGAGTTGCATACCTCTTTGGCTTAATCCTGTATTTAATTAAGTGAAGGTCAGGATTGGGGTCAACTAGGCTAGTAAACTTAATCCACGACCCACAGGTTATACAATAGCTGCTTTGGGGAAGTATAATTGTAGATAAGAATCAAGAGAAGAAAGGACAATATAATTGAACAAGTTATATGATAAAAGTTGGGCGGGGGGAGGGGAAATCAGGACTGACTTAGCTTGGATGTATTTTACAAAACTAGCCACTAGATAGCAGAATGAGCATGAGCATCTCAGTTGCTTTGTTGGGCCAGAAGAAAGATAAACAATGCCTCAATAGAGGAGAATACAATGTGTATGACTGTGTTCAGCTGGTGCAAATGCTCCACAGCAGACAGAGGTTTTTCAGCTGCTATTCAATATGTTGTTTCCTGTTGGTCTTATCGCAGTCTGAGCCTTTTTTTCCCCTTTTTTCCTCCGGCTGAGTGAAAGTAGCTTTTTTTCCTAACTGCATCAAACCCTGACTTTGGTCATGAGGAAATATTTCTTAATGAAGAAGGAGGTTGTCAACTCACTTCAGGGGAGTGCCTGGCCAAATAACCTAGCAAAATAAGCCCAATGCTTCCCAATCAGAACGCACATCGCACTGACAGTGGGATGCTTGCGTTAATAGCAGGAGTGTTATTTACCACCGTGTAAGTGATCCCAAGTTTTAACTGAAAACTTTCTGATATATGCTTCATGGCATGTGATTTCTGACCGAGAAATATTCAAGCTTCCATTCTGACTTGCTGCTCCATCACGCCCTTACCAGCATCCCTTCACTGGAGCCGCACTACCAAGGACACCCTTGACCCTGGTTACTAGTTGTGTCCTCCATCAAAGGAGATTCCACACAGTAATTTATTGCAGCTTCATTACTGATGGCTAATATATTGCTCATGGATCAATGTTTGTCTATGACTGATAGCCTAGCATCCTGAAAAATCTATTTGGCCACAGGCAGCCTCCTTATTACCTATCATAAGCTCATCTTATTAGACAATAAAAATTGATGCCGAAAACCTTTTACTTGACATTTCAGGGCTATCTAACAGCTTACTGGTCATTAGCTAATGATATGCCTCTTTCAAAGGGCTAATGTGGTTGTCTTAAGATGTCCACTCTCTTGTCCATCAGATCCAGAAAACCAGTGTGTACATGAGTGCAGCCGGGGCTCGACCTTCTCCAGCGGGAGGAGGGGAGCCACACCAGCTCACTACACACCGGTGGGTATGGGAAAATAGCCTGGTAGTCCTCATGGCAATCACCTGCCCTGTGGGGGCAAAGGGCTCAGGTCCTTCAGCAGGGCTGAGCCGTAATAACCGCTATCAGCCTGGCCCTAGGTCAGGGCGGGGCAGCGAACACTAAGTCAGGAAGCTCAGGCCCTTAGGCAGGGCTGAGCAACAATCACAGTTAAGGCCCGGCCCTAGGTCAGGGCAGGCAGCAAATACTGAGTCAGAAAGCTCAGGCCCTTGGGCAGGGATGAGCAACAGTAACAGTTAAGGCCCTGGCCCTAGGTGAGGGCGGAGCAGCAAACACTGAGTCCGGAAGCTCAGGTACTTGGGCAGGGATGAGCAACAGTAACAGTTATGATAGGTTTTGGTGTCCTCAGGCCAGGGAGAGGGGGAGTCTGCCACCCCGGAACGGGTGGCAGGGGGGATGCAGGTCCTCCCACTCCACTGCATCCCTGCCCAGGGCCCTAGCAGCGGCTAATGATCTGCTGCTCAGTCAGTGGGGATCCTGATCACAACACACTGACATAGGCTCTGATAAGGCTGCAGCCAGACTAGGGTCGGCTGCCCCCAAGCTACTTCCATACTCCCCCTCGCGTCCTACCTGGGTCCTGACGTCAGCCTCTGCGGGGTCCAGGAGCATGGGCTCGTCGCGGCCGGGGCTGGGTGGTAGGTCTGGCAACTCCTCCGAAAAGTTGGCCCAGGGTAGCTCTGGCAGCTCCTCTGGATAGCAGGCTCGGGGCGGCTCCTCCAGGTAGCGGGCACGGGGAGGCTCCGGCGGCTCCTCCAGGTAGCGGGCACGGGGAGGCTCCGGCGGCTCCTCCAGGTAGCGGGCGCGGGGAGGCTCCGGCGGCTCCTCCAGGTAGCGGGCGCGGGGGGGCCCTGGGTTACAGGAGTTTCTCAGTCTCGAGCTCCCTGAGGGACGTCTGCTGGCTCCAGCTGCTGGGGCCTGACTGAGCTCTGAGGGCTGGCCTTTATAGTTCCGGGTCAGCCTCTGACCCTTTGAGGGGCGGGCTCAGTGCTCTTTAGCTGCGCCCACTCTGGCCTCCAACTAGGCTCTTTCTCCTCTGGGCTGGAGGGGTCCTCACCGCCTCACTACACAGCCACTTCTACTTTTGAATTTGACCCTGTACCAAAACTCCTAGGAGCAAGTTCCCCCCAAATTTTGAGTAGGGAAGGGTTTGCCTTGAAGCTGATCTCTGGATGTATCTATAGGTACTAGTCAAAATTATAACAACTCCAAAAGAATGGATATTGTCTATGGCCCTGATCCTGCAAAAATGTACTCACTTGAATAACTTCATGCATGTGAGTAGTCTCATTCAGTTAAAAGGGACTTGCATAAGTGCTTGCAGGGAGACTAAATTATAAATGCCTTCTTTAGAGACTGAGAATTTTTTGTGTATTGACCAGATAGACCTGTACAGTCTAGCATGTCAGTTTGTGCACTGAGCCTGTATACTCAGTAAGGGACTTGGGCACCTTCTACAATTCATTAGGACTTGAGGGCACTCAGCACATTGAAGAAAGTCCTCAGAACATTGCAATATTGAGCTGCACTTGGCATGCTAAAAATCCTTTTAAACTCATATGCTTCTGAAAGTCTTGAACTTGATTTTTTTAAAAACATTCCAAAATACCAACAGTAATTGATCCACATTACAGATTAAAATTGCCTGCAATTTTTTTATTAAACTATATAACAGAGCTGTATTTCAGTAGCAGAGGGAAAAATATTAAATAAGGATACTCTTTCTAACCCTCAACCCCAAGGGGAAAAGTGGATTTTTCAAAAAAAAAAAAAGTTTTTAAATAATTAACTTCTGGGCTGCGATATTTTCATCCCACTGTGAATTTCTGATAACAGTGTTCCTGCTAAACTGCTAAAAATATAGTTTTGTAATGGAAGGGCTGACAGAACTTTAAATACAATGGTGCAAACAATATTACTACAGATATTAAATATATAATATTAAATAAAAAAATAAAACCCTACCTGCTGGATTTAACCCAGGGAAGTACGCACCTTCACCACTCTATTCTTTACCACTGCATTTGATTATAACAGATAAATGAAAAATCATTTCTTCTGTTTACACTATATACAATTATTATTGATTTATCATTTACAGTGTGGCCTAGTGACTAAGGCCACTGGGTGAGACTGAGGATACTCGGGTTCAGTTCTCAACGCCGCTGCTGTTTTTCTGGTCAAGTCACTTCCCTCCCTGTGCCTTTGTATCCCCATATTTAAGATAGGAGTTATTCTGACCTTCTTTGTAAAGTGCTGGGAGATCTATGGATGAAAAGTGCTGTATAAGAGCGAGGTATCATGATTATTATATACAAACAGTGTGCTAGTATGCATATGAGGAGATTGTCACCCTGCCAGTGCCAGTAGGCAGAAGAACTATACACTAATTAAGTCTCACTTCAGCCATCACAATGGGTCTTGCATACAATATTGCAAACCCAAGTGTTCAAAACTCAGGACTCAGACTCCTCTACAACACTGAGATTGACTCAAAAATTGAGGGATTAAAAAAAAATTCATTGAGGTGTTTGAACCTTTATGGGTGCATATGAGTCAAGTTTACAAAATTTTTTGCCACTGTCATGAGGGCTGGAAACGTACTTTGTTTTTTAAATGAAAGCGATGATTCTCACATTCACATGACTCTAAGAAATGGGACTTTAAGAAATGTCTTTAAGAAAAGAAATGTCATGAGGCTCAATTCATGAGAGTTGGCAACATTTTAAAGCAGGCCACAAGTTGTGCATAGGTCTTGTGCTTGCATTCTGCATAGGGTGTGAATTTCACCCACAGTACATCAGAACGCATTCTTCTCTTACAGTCCCACAAGTTCCACTCCAGTGGAGCTATTCTTGTTTACACTGTTATAAGTGAGCTCAGAGTCAAGATCCCAGACTTTAATCCATACACATTAAAACAGACCACACAGTTCAGAGATCAGTGGAGTTATTCCAAGTTTACACTGGAGCAGATATTTGGCCTGTAATACACTGGTTGACCAGAAGAAAGCCCAGGGTCAAAATGTTGTAAGTATTTTGTTTAATATCTACATCTTTAGATATTCTATTCAGTCATCTCTGTCTTGAATTGCTTCATGGAGTAAGAGGAAATTAAATAAAGAAAAGATCACTATTCTGGACACAAGAGAAGATACACTGTTCCAGGCTTCCTGGGCACTATGGTGAAAGCAAGGGTGGCTCCAGACACCAGCACGCCAAGCGCGTGCTTGGGGCGGCAAGCCGCGGGGGCGCTCTGCTGGTCGCCGTGATGGCAGCAGACAGGTTGCTTTCGGCAGCATGCCTGCGGAGGGTCCACTGGTCCCACGGTTTCAAAACCAGATTGGTAACTCTTGCATAATAATGGGGATATAGTGACAAATTTGAAAGTACATCAGTTATTTCAAAACATTTGTTAATGCCAGGAGAAAGGGACGTTTGACAATTATTATTCAGTTCCAACCTAATGTAGAATAGATCCAAAACTCCATTAGTGATCAGCACACTAAACTTTCACTAACATCAGCGCAAGTTCCTTGCATCCCATCCTTGGGAATATTTACAAAAAGATCTGACATATCACTAGAAGTATATCAAAGGGGAGAGTCTTGATTTGACGGGTGATGGGCTGTATGGCTTAATAGGATTTTTCCATCTTTAATTCCCATGGTCAGAACCTGAAACAGCCCTGGGTCACTATAAGGGTCATAGAAGCCCTTATTGCTGGATGTGTTGGCTCCACATTGGCCTGATTGGCACTGAGAATGGTTGGGCACACTGCAGATGGGTGGAGGAGGAGCGCTGTGCCCAACCAGCAGAAATGCAGTTTGGTGGTATGGAGTGACCCTATGGGGGCAGGGTGGGTAAGAGTTAGGAAACTTCTGCAATTGAGTTCTCTGTCCCCACAAGCCTCTTTCTGCAGACCCTGTCTGACCCTGCTTTGGGCTGTAGCAACCATTTTAAGGGCTGGGAGTAAGTAGAGCAGGTCTCTTAGACTTTTACATTTTGGGAAGAGTTGTGGGAGAGTCACCTGTAGGAGGAATCCTCTCTTCCTGGTCCCAGCTGCTGTGGAAAATCTTTGTCATGATGAGCCTGCAGTCTCCCAGCTCATGGATCCATTTACAAAAAGTCAACTGGGAACTCTACTGTTGGGTCTTTTCTTTCTCTCCAGCTACCCAACCCATTTTAGAATCCATAGTTGTCCCTTACCCAGGGACACTCCATCCTCCTGCACATATCTTAGGGGATTGCTATCTTTCCTGGTGTCATCCCCCACAGCTCCAGCTGCCATATATTAAAGTTGAGGGTGCAGTAAGACAGACTACCCATCGAGATGAGACAGAGCCAGGCAGCCACATGGGAGCTATACAGTTGCACCAAGGAGCAGTTGGTGTGGAGCATAGGAACGTCGGGGAGCTCTGATCATGCTCCATCATGTGAAGGCAGCAAGGCCAGGATTTGTTTCCATTACAGTTACACTCAGTTGCAGTTACATTGATTTTGATGGAGATGGATGGAGGGCAGAAGGTGGGTCAATGGGTCCATGGTTCTGCAAGTTACAGTAGCATCAAGCATAAGTCTCCTTTCAAAGAACCAGTGTTTGGAAAGGGAGCCTGCTGACCAATAAGCAATGGCTGATTAAAGAAATAAATAAGTTAATTGACCATACTAGACTCATTCCTCTAGGAGAAATGACGGTTTAACATTGTCCACATGTGCCAGCTTACATGCAGTGCAAGACTGTTGGTGACAGAAAGCATCGTTAGCCTAAAGGAAAGAAACATAAGGAACAAATAAAACTGGCCTAACTATGTAATTAGAGGAACTAACCAGTGAATCAGTGTTGTAACCAGTTTAATTACTACTATGATTAAATAAGCAATTAGTTCATATCCTGTCCCGGATGAACAAAATTAATTTCCTGAAATATCACCATCTACCAAGAGGATTTATTTTTAGACTACTGTAAGTCATGTGTTGTTGGGATGTTTTCATGTGTGTTTTTCTAGTTCTAAAAGGACATAGATTGCCATGTTTTTAAACCTCTTGACTATTTTGAGGAACAACATCACATGCATGTTAAAAAGCGGATGCTCTGAAACAACCTGCAAACAGTGCAGGATCCCTTTACCTAATGGTTTATTTACCATTGACTCACTAAAGAGCTCTATAGTTAGTTACAAATAACAGCTGCTCTTTCTGTAACCTGTATTTCATAAATCTATTCTTACAGCTGCCAACGCAGCTCTCCCCAAGTTTGTTTCCTCTGTCAAGTTTTTGATCCTAGGAAGTGACCCAAAATATAAGGACAGCAAAGCTAGTTGACCTCAGCACAAGCCAAGTCCATCTCAGTCACAGGCAGGTGGCACTTACTAGCATCTGCCAAGGCTCCTGGAGTATCTAAATGAGGTCATTGAAGGGTCAAGGCTCCTGGGGAAAAATGCTTTGGAACTAGAGATGGGACAAGTCAATTACAAGAAATGAGCTGCAGATTATCTGCTGAAAAATCTAAAGGATTTTTAGCAGGTTGATTTACTAAATGGCATGCATGTCTCCTGCTATAACCTATTGAGTGAATGACTTGTGCATTACAATAATACTTTGAATGTACATTCCATCTTTCCTCCACATAGCCCAAGGGAATTTATAAACGTTAAGGCCATAGTGACTAGTGATTTTTGGTGCCCAACTTCAGACACCATAATGAGACCTGATTTTCAGAAACTGCTGAGCATCCACCCTCTCAAAATCAGGTCCATTTAAGATGCCTCAAGTTAGACACCCAAAATTCTTAGTCAGTTTTGAAAATCTTAGCCCAATTCATCACAGGTCTCATAGACTTAAGAACATAAGAATGGCCATACCAATTGTCTATCTAGCCCAGTATCCTGTCTCCCAACAGTGGCTGGTGCCAGCTGCTTCAGCGGGAATGATCAGAACAGGGCAATTATCGAGTGATGCAACCCCTGTCATCCAGTCCCAGCTTGCGGCAATCACCTCTGTATGTTAAGTAAATTTTATTTGGCCCACTTCTCAGGTGGGTGAAACTGCAGTACAAACAAGTTATAGGTGGGATTTTCAAAAGTACTTACATGACTTAGAGGCACAAGTCCTGTTAATTTTTGCTTTTGACTTTCAATGGGATTTATGGGAGAGATTTTCCAAAAAAAGCCTAGGGGATTTAAGAGAGCAAAACCCTCTTCTCATGCTTCCAAACTCCTTCTGAAAATTCCACCCTAAGTGATTTATGCAAGGTCCACAGCAAGTCATTAAAGGACCCAAGAATCCCCATTCTTTGTCCTTTTCTCTAACCATCAGCCCAAAGTTCTATTGTTCCCATTTGAAGAAGATATCATGGTGTATAAGGAATAATTATGTCAGAAATAGTTGTTACATAATATTTAAACATGGTATCACGTTTGCTATAATTATTACTGACTGCTGAGATAATCTTTATTCTGCCTCCATACACAACCCCATAGTCATTTATTTACAGGGTTTTTTAAAAATAAACATCATTTTATGAGTCAGAATTTTGCAGCATGCGGTTAGCACCTTGAAATGAGAGCCGCATAAGATTCTGATCTGTTGCTATCCTATCAGTAGAATCCATTGAAACTCAAATAGACAAGAGTGAGATTTTCTTTGCATTAGATAGAAGGAGAAATTCACTGCTGAGCTGAGGATCAGCATAGGTGCTATGTATCCCTTAAGTCTCATTTTGGCCCTGATGTGGGACTTAGCATACAGCCTTGTGCTTGACCCTCTGCTGGGGTGAATTTTACTCACAGTTAGAATGGGCACAGTTTTGCAGATTGTAATTGATACTCATGCAACTAATATTTAATGATCACAAATAGTTCCATACTATGTAGGCCAGGCCTTACATTAGTAAAGGTTCCAGTATCAGGTGCTTATATGCCTACCAGATGCAGAATACAGACATATATGTGCCTACTGCAATAAATAAACCGCCCTATCTCAGAATGGTTCATTGGTTCCATGGTATGGCCTTTATACTGCTGTCAAAATAAGCACCAACTTGAATTGTCTGCTATGTGAGACTGACCTTCCTTGGAACAACAGAATATGTTTAATTGCTTTTAAAGAATGATGGGAATTACAGAACTCTGTACTGCCAGATAAGCAAATAAGTGATACTGCATCACAAAATAAATGTTACCAGTTGTTTTGACAGGTGCAGTTTAGTTTCAGCTACTTCTTACTAGGCTTTTGGCATATTAGTTAATGCTCTGCAGTATGCTTTGAAAATTCACATATACCTGGTAAGAGACCTTACCCTAATATTTGCTTTTAAATCTTTGCTGAGATTTCAAGAGAAATTACTGGGGGTTGTGTGTGAATTATGGGGTATGAAGATTACTGACACTGAAATTAATAAAGGTCTACTCAGGTCTAATTAGTGCACCCATGTTTTCAGATTTTTTCCCTTAACTTTTAATTGTTGACTCAGCCCAAAATTGTTTGTCTATGTGTCTGAACCTGGCAGCACCGCCTCATGGTGGTGATCTGTGCTGTAACACCCAGTGGGGAGAGCCAGTGGCTGTATTGACCAATAGTGAGACTTAGTGACCAGGAGTAGGGGAACCCAGGCATCCCTACTTCAACCCAAGATCCTGTGAATAAGAGCTCTGATATATGGCCTAGCGGCAGGCATCCTTATGCCTGATCCCTGAACCGCATCCTACCCTGGCTTTGGTTCCTTCATCAGTGCCACTGGTCCGGTTTGAGATTCCCCCTAGAGTTCTCTTTGACTGCACTCCAGATGGTCTTCCTCTATTAGTCACAGTCCATCATTCCCACCCTCTTGAAGGGTGGGTGGTGGCTTGGTAGTGGGGCCTGGTCTCAGCTTCACGGAGCCCTGGCAGCTTCTCTGCTGGAGTTTGCAATGCACAAATCCTCCCCTACTCTGTCCACCCAGCCTCTGAACCACTAGCTTTTGATTTCAGCCTCCAAAGTGAGCATGCCCAGCAGGTGTGACTAGGCCATCTGGGTCCAGAGGGGCTGTTTAACCCTTAGTTCATGCACTTGATCACACTATCATTATTCTGCATCTTTTTTCATTACAGGTTCTGAGTGGTTTGGGAAAAAATAGACTCCACATGTGTCTTATTTCTTCACTGGAAGGGAAATGAGTGGCTGCAAATACAGAACACTATATTCCTAGTCTATAAAGCTAGTCAATATAGTTTCTTTAAAGAGTAAATGTTGACCAAAAAAAAGCTTTTTGCTGAAAAAAAATTTCCATGGAAAAAATTAATTTTCAATTAAATTTTCTGGTTTTTCAATGAAAAACAAAAGCTATCTGGTAAAAAAAAATCTGTTTTCAGTTTTTAAAAAAGTCCTTCAGTTTTCATAGCTGTCATTGAAAACAGAGGTCAGGGGTGTGTCATAACTTCCTACTCAGATCTGAACCCTAGAGTTCAGAAAATGAGATGCTAGCATAAAACCTCCAAGCTTAATTACCAGCTTAGATCTGATAGCGCTGCCACCAGCCAGAATTCCAGTGCCTGGCTCACTCTGGTCTCCCCAAAACCTTCCCTGGGGGACCCCAAGACTCAGATGCCCTGAGTCTCACAACAAAGGGAAATAACCCCAGCCCCTTGTCTCCTCGTTACTTTCTCCCAGGCTTCCCTTCCCTGGATGACCCTGGAAGATCACCCTGTTTCAATTCCTTGAAACGCAAACCAGAGAGATCAGGTTTCTCTCACCCTCACTCAGAGTCCTTGCAAATGCAAGTTTTGTAACTCTAACACAAAGA
>NC_133783.1:50421901-50573928 GCF_003597395.2 Chelonoidis abingdonii
AGAAGATTAGAAAGCCTGGAGATAGAGTGATCCCCTCAGAGCCGAGAGAGCAACAGAGACGAGACAAAGAACACACACCCAAAACTTCCCTCCCTTGAGATTTGAAAAATCTTGTTTCCTAATTGGTCCTCTGGTCAGGTGTTTGGTTCCCTTTGTTAACCCTTTACAGGTAAAAGAAACATTAACCCTTAGCTATCTGTTTATGACAGGGCAGGAATCCCTGAAAACAGTTTGGTAGAACTAAACATTTTTACTGTTAACATTTTTGTTGTTGTTTGTTTTTTTAAAAGAACTCCAAGAATATTTCTCTGGAAATTTTGACCAAAAAAATTGAAATTTGCCATGAAAAATAATTGGCATTTAACATTACTAGGGTATTTTACGCACAAATATTTTACACTCATGAACAGTGGCCATGGTTCACCTCCCAACTCTTTTCAGTGGGACTGGACTGTTTACCTATTTAACGTTAAGCATGTGCTTAAATCCTTTTTTGGTTTTGGCCCCTTGTCTCTGCTTCAAGCAGAGGATCAAGAGGTTCTGGCTATTTTCCAGCCTCAGAGGGCTTTAGGCTCCCTCTCAAAGGGAAAGGCTCCAAGAACTGATTGGAGCCAGACTGTAGTTTGTTATTCCTTGGGGTTATGAAGTGTGAGTGTTGTGGGGAAGAGGAGGATAGGGGAGCTAGGGAGGCTGATCCAGGCCACTCTCTTGAATCAAGGCCCAAGACTGGAAGTCCAAAGTGCATGCTAAGCTGGAGTAACTCCCTTACCCTCAGTACTAAGGGACTGTGGGTTGGCAACACTATGAAATGTTGGCTGAAACTCTTGTTGTTTTCTTGTGTCCAGTTACTGCCTGAATTGGTCTTTTATGAGAGGTTAGTGGAACAGTAAGATGTTTGAGCAAATACTTGGCAAACTTGGAAACCACCTACAATATCATTTTGACATTATGGTCAGGTGGATGAAACATGAAACCAGTAATGTAATAATGGCATAATGAGACAGCTAAGGGTTATTCAGGGCTCTTTGTTAAGAATGATTAAAAGCTCTGAAATTGTATTTAATAGAGTCTAAGTTTTAACTATAAGATCAAGGTCAATAATTCCTTTTGATTACTTTTTTCAGCCCATTCTTCAAGGGATAGTGAGGTATAATTCTAATGATTTTTGTCACTATTCCCCAGAATATTATTATTCTGTTTTAAAAGAACTGTCCTAAATGAGTAGATATCTTTCTACCTAAGCCTTTTAATGAGACAAGGTGGGCGAGGTAATATCTTTTATTGGACCAACTTCTGTTGGTGAGAGAGACAAACTTTCAAGCCACACAGAGCTTTTCTTCAGGTCTGGGAAAGGTCACCCACTTTGTCTCTCTAATATCCTGGAACTGACAGGGCTACAATTACCCTGCATACGCCTTTAAAGTCACATTAGCAAGTTGACTTTCAATATCATATTTAAGGCCTGAAATTTTCTTACTTTTCTTAAAGATTTCATGATGTCACAACAACAACAATAATGATAATAAATTAATAACTAGTATTATTTATTACCAGTAGTGCCCACAATTTACTATGCACTATTTGGTTACACTGTGGTTCCTTGAAGTCCAAATAGGTAGAACTTCAGTTTGGTTGGTTTTACAATAATGAATATATTGCAGTTGAATGTTCCAGGGAAAGTGGAATCCACTCTTTACAACCCAACCTTCAAACCATAGATCTTTAGGTCCACTGACATCTGAAATAAAAGTTGGGATGCCTATGATGGCTTCAGTTTTGACCTGGCTCCTATAATTATGGAAAATGTGTCATCCACATGAACAGCCTAGAATACCAGTTGCCAGCTGTAATATAAAGAGGGATACTATGGAAACTGAGAACTGGTTATGGCAGATATCCTGTCAAAGGAATGATTTATAATCTGGAAATACAAGCAGTAGGAGAGGCCCACCAGCTAGGCCTGTATCATCTGAAGCAATCAAATCCTGCAAATATAAAGCAATTTAGTATTACCATTTCCAAGTGTGCCCTACAATAAGGACTCTTGTATGCTGAAGTTTAATATTCAGAGCAGAAACCACAAACTCTAACAGCCACTCCTGGTCAAGATAGCTAATAAGAGTTCCCAGGCAAAGGCCCTGTGGTAATAGTATTGCTCAAAGCAGCTGGGAATTTAGTTGTATGTCAGCCTCTACATCTGAAGACTAGGAAACGATGGTGGGTCAGACATCCATTTGCTTTATATATTGATATAATTTCATCAGAATTTATGATGTGGGAATTATTGCACTGGCAAGAAATGTAATCTAACCTTCATCTCACACAATGTAGTACAGATATTATGTTTTTGAGAAAAATACACTGACTTGTTGAATCAGATTACTCCAAGTGCATTCCTAATGGATTTCAATATTCCCTTAGCTAAAGCAATGCTATTTGTATAGTATTTATTACATTTTAAAAAAACATATACAGGAGATAAAGCCTTTTCTGACACTATATGTTCTTTCATTTTGTAAAATACAAACATACATTTGTTCATTAATTTTAATGTTGAAACTTCTGCACAGGTAATGTTCACCACATTTATTCAACTGCCAATGATTCAACTTTGTATTTTGAATGTATAAGCTGGTTTAAGTACAACTATGGAAAACCACATACTGTCCTCTTTCATTTCCTTGATTAGACAGTCTGGCCTTAACTGTCAAATTGATACAGATATTTACAGTCCTTAATTGTCTAACCAGGTCACATGACATGAAATCTGACACTGGGGTTATTCCCAGATATAGGGGGTGTGTCTGAGGTGGCACAGGGCATGATCAGGATATCTTGTATTCTGATATTCCTGGGCTAGCAGAACAGCTCCTCGAGTAGTGGTTTTCTAACTTTTTTTCTCACAACCTACTGGAAGAAAAATGTTTATTCCCACAACCCAAAACAATAATATTTTGTGGCTAGAGTTTTCATAAAAGCACAATAAAAGGTAACACATGCTAGCTGTAACTACTTCACTTCAAGTAATAACTAAAATTAGACATTGATGTTACATTTTTAAATAGAGTGAAAAAGATGATCAGGTTGAGTCTCACTTACTTAATATGATGGGTGGGCTTACCTTTGGTCATGATCTCGTTCCAAGTTGGATCACAAGATGAAAGCGCTACCCACCTATCAGGTGCACTGTTGAGCCCATCTCTTTCTTTTGTTTTTAACCATGTCAAAGTCGAAAATCCCAGTTCACACATGTAGGTTGTTGTGAACCGTAACAACAACAGAGCTCTAATCTTACTTAACAGTGAATATTCTTTGAAAATACTTATCCAAAATAATGACAAATTTAATGACTTGAGTTGTGGTGTGTTTTGAGTGTGCTATCACAGATGAGTTGCAGCACTTCTTTTTCTTGCTCAGGCATCAAATTTAGCTCCATTATTGATTCAGGATTTTCAAAAGCAAAAGGATCTTTCACCCAATACTTTTCCTTCAAATTTTCAAACCCCTCTGCAGGGAAGTAGCGACTAAAATAGACAGCACAGCAAGCTGTAACTGAATGACACTTTTCATTTCATTCACTTTTTCTTCCCTAATGCTGTTCTCCTCAGTGTGCTGTAACAGTGGTGGGGACATGTAGTAGCTTGGACAATTACTTTTCACTCATGCTTGCCACCGTGCTAATGACTTTTGGAACGTTTGTGTCTGTTCACAGGGTTGAAACAAATCATTGCCTCTTCCTTGTAACATCAAATTCTGTTAGCTTGAAAATGGCAGCTAGATATGACAACTTCATTAACCAACAGTCATCATCAAACAAATTTGCCCAGTTAGTTTCTTTACCAGAAAAATGAGAATCTCATTCCTGAGTTTATACACCCTTGTAAGCACTCTGCCACTATACTTAAGTGTGAAACAATAAATGAGTATGCTCCACTCCCATTTCTGAGCATAACACTTCAAAAAGCTTGCTGTTCAATGAGCTTCCTTTAAAGAAATTAACAGTTTCACTACTTCCTTCAGTACTGCCATAAGATCAGGGGAAATACCCTTGGACGCCAAAGCTTCGCTGTGAATAAAATAGTGATTCCAAACATTTGACCATTACCAGCTGCCTCAGTTAGTTTTTTCACAACTCTGCTATTTCTACCTGTCATAGTTGCTGCACCATCACTTGTAATTCCTTTGCAATTAGCTCAGTTCAATTTGTATTTTCCAACTCTGCAGTCATGCAGTGCTTCAACTATCTGTGCTCCTCATTTCCTTTTCGGCCAATGTGGCAATCTGCAGGTGAGTGCAGATTTCATCAGCAAAGGTGACCATGGAGTCCCAGAATCGCAAAAGAGCCCCAGCATGGACCAAACGGGAGGTACTGGATCTGATCACTGTATGGGGAGATGAATCTGTGCTATCAGAACCCTGTTCCAAAAGACGAAATGCCCAAACATTTGAAAAAATCTCCAAGAGCATGAAGGACAGAGGCTATAACAGGGACCCACAGCAGTGCCGTGTGGAACTTAAGGAGCTGAGGCAAGCCTACCAAAAAAACAGAGAGGCAAATGGCTGCTCCAGGTCAGAGCCCCAGACATGGAGCTTCTGTGATGAGCTGCATGCCATTCTAGGAGGTGCCCCTACAACTCCCCACCCTTATGCTTTGACTCCGTCAATCCCCAATAGGGATGCAGATTTTGGGAATTTTGAGGATGAGGAAGATAGTTCACAGCAAGCAAGCGGAGAAACCGTTTTCCCTGACAGCCAGGAACTGTTTTTCAACCTGGACCTGGAGTCAGTACCCCCTGAACCCACCCAAGGCTGCCTCCCAGACCCGCCAGACAGAGAAGGAACTTCTGGTGAGTGCAGCTTTGTAAATGTTATACATGGTTTAAAAGCAAGCATGTTTAATGATTAATTTGCCCTGGCATTCGCAGCCAGTACAGCTACTGGAAAATTCTGTTAACGTGTCTGGGGATGGAGCAGAAATCTTCCAGGGACATCTCCATAAAGGTCTCCTGGATGTACTCCCAAAGCCTTTGCAAAAGGTTTCTGGGCAGGGCATCCTTATTCCATCCTCCATGGTAGGACACTTTACCACACCAGCCAGTAGCACATAGTCTGGAATTATTGCATAACACAGCATATGGTCCCGGTCTTTGCTGGCATTCAAACAACATCTGTTCTTTATCTCTCTGTGTTATCCTCAGGAGAGTGATATCATTCATGGTCACCTTGTTGAAATAGGGTGATTTTACCAAGGGGACATTCAGAAGTGCCCATTCCTGCTGGGCTGTTTGCCTGTGACTGAACAGAAATGTTCCCCACTGTTAGCCACGCAATGGGTGGAGGGGTGAAGCGATTATCCCAGAGAATTGGGTGTGTGTGTGAGGGGGGGTTAGTTGGGTTTGTACTGCATGTTAACCCAAAAACCGCAGCTTCTCCTTTTAAATTGTCAACCCATTTTAAATAAACAGTCTACCCATTGTTCTCTAAAATGTGTTTTTAACTACCAGTCTCCCTTTTTTTTCCTCCACCAGCTGCAAAGGTTTCAACGCTCACACTATCTTCTCCTTCCCAGAGGCTAGTGAAGATTAGAAAGCGAAAAAAACACACTCGCGATGAAATGTTCTCTGAGCTCATGCAGTCCTCCCACACTGAAAGAGCCCAGCAGAATACATGGAGGCAGACAATATCAGAGTCCAGAAAAGCACAATATGAACACAAGGACAGGTGGTGGGCTGAAGATAATAAGTGGTGGGCTGAAGATGATAGGTGGCATCAGATTGGTAACAGAAGGCAAAAGGCAATTCTGAGACTACTGGAGGAACAAACTGATATGCTCCGGTGCATGGTTGAGGTTCAGAAAAGGCAGCATGAACACAGACCACCACTACAGCCCCTGTATAACCAACCACCCTCCTCCCCAAGTTCCATAGCCTCCTCACCTAGACACCCACGAACGCGGTGCGGGGCCTCCAGGCACCCAACCACTCCACCCCAGAGGACTGCCCAAGCAACAGAAGGCTAGCATTCAATAAGTTTAAAAGTGCAGTGTGGCCTTGTCCTTCCCTCACCCTGTCCGGTGCTTCCCTGCTTTCCCACCGCTCCCGGGCCACGTTGGTAGTTATCCTCCTATTTGTGTGATGAATTAATAAAGAATGCATGAATGTGAAGCAACAATGACTTTATTGCCTCTTCAAGTGGTGATCGAAGGGGGAAGAGGAGGGTGGTTAGCTTACAGGGAAGTAGAGTGAACCAAGTGGGGAGGGTTCATCAAGGAGACACAAACAGAACTTTCACACCATAGCCTGGGCAGTCATGAAACTGGTTTTCAAAGCTTCTCTGATGCACACCGTGCCCTCCTGTACTCTGCTAACTGCCCTGGTGTCTAGCTGTGTGTAATCAGCGGCCAGGCGACTTGTCTCATCCTCCCACCCCGCCATAAACATCACCCCCTTATTCTCACAGACACTGTGGAGTGCACAGCAAGCAGTAATAACAGTGGGAATATTGGTTTCGCTATCTGAGTCAGTAAACTGCGCCAGCACACTTTTAAACATCCAAATGCACATTCTACCACCATTCTGTACGTGCTCAGCCTATAGTTGAACAGCTCCTGACTACTGTCCAAGGTGCTTGTGTACAGCTTCATGAGCCATGGCATTAAGGGGTAGGCCAGGTCCTCAAGAATAACTATAGGCATTTCAACATCCCCAATGGTTATTTTCTGGTCTGGGAAGAAAGTCCCTTGCTGCAGCTTTTGAAACAGACCAGAGTTGATGTTGGTGAAATGTCCCCTTGTGATCCACCAGTGCTTGCAGCACCATTGAAAAGTACCCTTTTCGGTTTATGTACTTGCTGCCTTGGTGCTCCGGTGCCAAGACAGGGATATGGGTTCTGTCTATCATCCCACCACAGTTAGGGAATCCCATTGCAGCAAAGCCATCCACTATGACCTCCACATTTCCCAGAGTCACTACCCTTGATATCAGCAGCTCTTTGATCGTGTTGGCTACTTGGATCACAGCAGACCCCACAGTAGATTTGCCCACTCCAAATTGATGCCCAACTGACCGGTAGCTGTCTGGCGTTGCAAGCTTCCACAGGGCTATCACCACTCACTTTTGAACTGTGAGAGCTGCTCTCATCTTGGTATTCTTGTGCTTCAGGGCAGGGGAAAGCAAGTCACAAAGTTCCAAGAAAATGCCCTTATGAATGCGAAAGTTTCGCAGACACTGGGAATCATCCCAGACATCCAACACTATGTGGTCCCACCAATCTGTGCTTGTTTCCCAGGTCCAGAATCAGCATTCCACGCCATGACTCTGCCCCATTAACACCATGATGTCCACATTGCCAGGGCCTGTACCTTGAGAAAAGTCTGTGCTCATGTCTTCATCACTCTCATCAGTGCACTGCTGTCGCCTCCTTGCCTGGTTTTGCTTTTGCAGGTTCTGGTTCTGCATATACTGCAGGATAATGCGCATGGTGTTTACAGTGCTCATAATTGTGGCGGTGATCTGAGCAGGCTCCATGCTTGCTGTGCTATGGCATCAGCACTGAAAAAAGGTGTGGAATTATTGTCTGCTGTTGCTTTGATGGAGGGAGGGGCGACTTGGCTTACAGGGAATTAAAATCAACAAAAGGAGTGGCTTTACATGAAGGAGAAACACAAACAATTGTCACACAGAATGGCTCCCTCAAGGATTGAATTCAAAACCCTGGGTTTAGCAGGATGATGCTTAAACCACTGAACTATCCCTCCCCCTGCTATTCAAAGATGGAGGGATGGGGGAGCAAATGAATACAAAACAAATCTGGTCTCTTTCTTGTTTTGATCCACTCCATCTCTCTTATACATCTTAGGCTGGCAGCAGATGGTGCAGTATGACTGCTAGCTGTCCTCGTCTCCTGGCTGGTCGTCAGAAGATGGTGCAGAACGACTGCAGACAGGACTGAATCTCCATGAGATGAAACTTAAAAAGAGAATGACCTGGAGTCGCTCTCATTTATGTCCAGGCGCCCCTGACCGACCAGTTTAACCGAGGTCAGTTAAAAGAGCACCCAGGAGACAACAACGGCTACCAGTTGTAATGCACCATTTGCTGCCAAAAGGCAATGAGCTGCTGCTGTGTAGCAGTGCAGTGCCATGTCTGCCAGCACCCAGGAGACGTATGGTGACGGTGAGCTGAGCGGACTCCATGCTTGCTGTGCTGTGGTGTCTGCCCGGGTAACCAAGGAAATAAGGCTTGAAACGATTGTCTGCCATTGCTTTCACAGAGGGAAGGAGGGACAGGGGGCCTGATGACATGTCTCCAGAAACACCCGAGACAATGTTTTTGACCCATCAGGCATTGGGAGCTCAACCCAGAATTCCAATGGGCTGCGGGAACTGTGGGATAACTACCACAGTGCAATGCTCCGTAAGTTGACACTAGCCTTGGTACTGTGGACACACTCCACTGAGTTAATGGTCTTAATGGTCTTGAGTGTGGACACACATAATCGACTGTATAAAATCGATTTCTAAAAATCAACTTCTATAAATTCAACCTAATTTCATAGTGTAGACATACCCTCAGACAACACAGTAAGTCTTCCATAAGGTTATCTTGCCATACATACCTCACATAAACTAACAGTGCTGTAGAATTTGAAATTTCAGTACTCTTGTCAAGTTATATAGCAAAATCCTCATCTGACTGTAACCGAACTATAAGCAGGGTTTCCAAATGCTCTGCAATATCACATACTCACTGAAACATTGTGTTATCACTGACAGGAATACTTCTCAATTTTTCAGCAGATTTCTTGTCAAAAATTTTATGCATCATATTCAGAGATGCTGGAAGAATAATTTTTTTGGCACTTGTATGGGCCATTTTCTCTTTTGCCACACAGTATGCAATCAAATACGATGCCAGCTATGTCTTATCATTCAAGGTAGTTAACTGACTGGTAACTTGGGCTGATAACTTTAATTTTTGTTGCTTGCTTTGAAAATATTCAGAGGTTTATCAACAATTTATAAAATATTACATAGTCATATTACTTTACCATAATACATTACAAATTATTATCCAAACTTGTAATCACATCAAAAAATTATATCAGGTTTTTTTGACAAGACCTATTTTCTAGAAAACCATGTTAACTGGCATTAATTATATTCACATCTTTTAATTTTTTATCAGTTGTATCCTGTATCAGGTTTCCATTTTTATGTCAGACTAACCAGCCTTTAGTTACCTGGGTCATCCCACTTACTCTGTCCGAATATTGGTACAACAGTCTTCTGGAACTTTCATTGTATTCCAAGATTATTAAAAATTAACATCAATTAACATCCTCAGCCAACTCTTTTAGGACTCTTGATTGCAGGTTTTGTGGACCTGCTGATTTTAAAATGTTTATCCCTGGCAGATGTTGTTTAGCATTCTCCATGGCTAATGTACTGGAAAGTACTTTATCCTCATGTGAGATGAGTACATAGTCCTGCTTCTTTCCAGTACAGAACATAAATGTTTATTGAACCTTTCTGCCTTTTCAGCTTCATTATTAACAATTTTATCATCTCCATCTACTAATGTACCTATACCATTGCTAGGATTTATTTAGTTTCTAATATACTTTTTAAAAAAATCTCCTTATTGTTCTCAGCCCTGCCAGCCATGGAGTTTTCCTTGTGTCCTTAGTTTCTCTTATCAATTTTCTGCACTTCATAACTTCTAATTTATCTTGATTGCTATTATCTCCTTCTTCCACTTGTTCCATTTCCACAGAATCAGCATGACTTTTTAAACTGTATATTATAACATATAGTACAATGCAAAATAAAAAAACTCAAAAAGTCAAAATATTTTTTATTCTGAAAATGTCAACATGGCATGTTTCAATGTAAATATATATATATTTGGTTTTACTTTTGTCCGAAATGAGATTTCTGTGAAATTGACACAATATTGCCAAGAGTATTGATTTAGACGGAACTGCATTTTGCAACTGAAAATGGTTCCAATGAAGTATTCTTATTTATGATTCAGGGCAATTAATATCAGATTATTGAAAAGAACATGTTCCTTTTCTGTAATTTTGGGCACATCATGTTTAACAAAAGGGACAAAATGCATGTATCAAACACACCTTTGGCCTGATTCTGATTTCATAATCAGAAGTAACTTCACTGAAATCAGAATTCCACTGAGGCAAACTTTTATATTTACTCACACAAACAGCAAATATAAAACCCCAGGCTTTCCTTTTACTGAAAAGTGTACAGCACATGCACAGCAGACATGACACACTAAAGGACAAGAAGAGGGCTTTTCAGCTAGTTATTTACCATTAGTAAGTGGTAAAGTGACTATCAGACAGGCAGACGCCATACATGAGATTGGAGCTGATTCAAAGTGCAGATTTCCCTGCGCACAGGTGAGAGAGTTTCAGAATAAATGTTCTGTGTATCTTGAGATTGAGATCACTGTTTCATTCACTTATTCTTTTATCCTCATTTTTGAGGTGCATCAGAAAGCAGTCATATTAAAGTATCTATCAGAAGGAAAACTGTAAGACAGTAAAATCTCCTGAGGTTTGGCTGGCTATTTTTCTGTCTGGCTCTACACAAAGGGACCCTTAATTTTCAACCAACATCTTCTGGTCAACAGATGGCAAATGTCATCACCATATAGTAGTGTGGGGACCTATTCTGGTAAGATTGTCTTGGGAGAAGAATTCCATCTCCCATGCAGCACGCTTCAGCAACACTTATTTTGACTTGTGCTTTGTCAAGGAAAAGAATTTGGTCCTCAATGAGAAAAACAATGTGAGACTGATAAAAGTAGCACAAAATATTGTGTGTGTGTTGTAGGGAGGGGCTTGGAGCATTACTTAAATGCATTTATTACGGAGTGCGGCAACGAAACCTGAAGAAGCACCATTTCAAAACAAATCAGTCAGCATTTTATTGGTGTCGGCCGAGCTTTGTACTAAATACCCACATTAATGTTAAATCACAGCTCAGGAATTATTCATGAGATCTCGTACAATGTAATTGCTGATTTTGGTATCAATAGTCTGTAGTCCCTTTATTTCCTAGATTAACTTCCCTTCCCGAACTACAGTATGTCATGCCAGAGACAATGATCTTGTGTGACATATTTGGGAAAGAGAGACTCACCTATTTTACATAAAACAACCTTTGTAGAATATACTCATGTTGCTGAGCTGCCAGTTCCTACTGACATTCTACTATGAGCACAGGGATCCCGCTGCGATGCAAGGAAGTGGCGTGCTAAATGTCTCCTTTCAGACTGTTGACTGAATGGTTAGTTTTATTGCAAATCTTTATAAAAAACTAATGAAATTACCCTTCACCTATCTTGAAGGATTAGCATTAATGCTCAGAACAAACTGCATGACTACTAATCTCTTAATGTCCTCTAAGATATGTACAAAATGAAATTTATAAATAATAACTGAAATCCAACTTTTTCTAGAAATACTAAATCATTGCTCCCTTTTTAAATGGGGAATTTTGTGCTCATGGAAACAAAGAGGCTAATGGGGCTGGGGTTCAGGCTGCTGCAGCCCTGGGCATATCACTTGTGCTGTCATCGCTGTTTGAAAGTTAAACCTAATAACGGTTTATCCGAAATAAAATGGGCCTAGTACCCCAAACTCCCCTTGACTTCAGTTGGGTAAATGAATATCAGGGGCAATTAGCTTTGCACTTATAATTTTACAATGGCCAAATACACTGTTTTCCAGTTTTGCCAAAATAACATAATTAATAATAAAAATAAAAATAATAAGGATCAAATTACCTTGAGGCTGAGATCATGTGCCTAATTTCAGCCCAATTTTCATGGCTGCATTATCGGTGTCTGCATATTTATAATGGAATTACTGACAGTTCCTTGGAAGTAGACAATGTCGCTGTAAGACAAACATCCACGAGTTGGAAGAATTTAGCATGCACAAAACAAATACTAATAACGCTTTTGGTACACACGACAACATGGAAATGAGAAGATATGTTTTACTTTCTTCATAAAGATACACAACACATTCATCTGTAAATGACTGTATTTCTAGCTGTGACAGAATGGTAAGGATAGGCATATAAATCTCACCTTCAAAATATATTCTTTCCTTCTACAAAAAATGGCAAGAACCAGAAACTTCAATCAATGTCCTATACTTGAAAACTATGACACTGTCAAACTGGTGTCATTAAAGCTAACTAACCATATTAAATGAATATTAAAATATAGGTTTCTTTGCATAACATAATGAGTAAAACTGCTTTTAAGTTTTTACCTGTGCTTTGAGGTGTAGGTGGCATTTTCATTCCAAAACTTTGAAGTCAGAACAAAATCTGCAGGTAGAGGGTACTAGATCAAATAATAATCAACTTCAAAAAGCATTTTGGTTGTTAGATGTCCCGGGGCTAATTTCCTCTAGACATTTTAAATGTAAATGTCTAAACTCATTTAAAAATTGTAAATTGGTCTAGGTTCAATCAAAAACCATCCTGACACAGAACAGGGAGACTGGGCTAATTGTCATTTGTTTGTCAAATGAATTCCATTTGGAAAGCAATGAAACCTCCAAGCTAATTCTTTTAAGGTGAGCTGGTAGTTGTATTATCAGTTAAATGCAGTAAAATGGATAATCACATGATGATAATGAAAACTGAACCTATGTTACCACTCAGGCTTAGTGTGCCAGAGGGCATATAGCGATGCAACTTAAGTACTGTAATGTTCCATTGGGCACAATGGCACCAAGTCTGCTCTTTAGCCTTACAGACACTTTCTTTGCATTTTAAAAAACTTATCAAAGCACCGTGGCAATGTAGAAAATGTCAAAGTGAAATGCACTGTAGGCAAATTGAGATTTCATTAAGTTTAAATTTATTGCTTTTGACTGATGTATTACCATGCTTGTTAAGAACCAGTAATTTGGAATATCTGCCTGCCTGGTAAAATAGCTTTGTCTCCTTGCATAATACTTTACATGGACTTTGAAAAGCCATAGTAATTCAAAGAAAGTGTGGACTGTTTAATTTTTTTTCTAAAGAACAATTTCAGATATTTGAAGGCACCTAACTTAGTGGACTGATAAATTTAGGCAGTAGTCTCAAGTGTTTTGTTGGCACACTCGGTAGTTGAGCGCAACAATCATGTGTTATTTTATGACTCTCCTATAACTACATTTCATTAATTGACAATGGAAGCCCGGGAAGAACTTAGTGATTCTACTTGGTCTGTTGCTTCTGAGACTGTTTATATTGGAAGCACTGGAAGCAGCTATGAGAGATAACAAACCCAACAGACTGGTGTCAGAGTGTGTTTTGGCGCAAATAGCCCAAAGTCTATTTACTGACAGGTGGTTTTGAATGTCAGCCCCGGCACACTTGCCACATAAAGGCTTTAATAGATTGGTGAGGAGTTAAAACATACATATTCTTACAGCAGTTTAAGAGAAAGTGTCCAGCTGCAAACTGGAGCGGAGGTGTTGTCTGGAATCCTGTGAATTGTAAGATGCAGCTTTTTTTTACAATATAAAATCTATATTCCTAAGCCTAGAGTAACTACTGTAATGAACTTGGACTAAGATACAGCAACCTGTTACTGGGAAAACTCCTCTTTCCCCCACAAGGAAATAACCCACTCCAGATGTCAGACTTTCCTGACTATTCAGTAGCTGTGGCTAGAGGGTCACAACCGAAGGGAATGATTGCTATTGCAGCACTGTGGACCAAATTCATCTCAGAAATGGCTTTGACTCAAAGCTTTCATTCCCATTTCAGAGCTGTACATGCCAGCTCCACTCCCAAGGATATGGGGATGGCAGGAAGCTTGTGCCATCATGCTCCTCCCCAAGATGGGCTTTCTAGCACTCAAGGTCTGCAGCCTGAAATCAACCCCAAAGTACACAATACAGAGTCAGGAAAGCCCTGAGTGTAGTATGGGGCCCTGGTAGCAAAGAGGTTGGCTTTATCTACTGCCACCCCATAAAAACAACAAAAAGTCTTATCCACTCAGTCTCAAACAGGCCTCCATCACCACTGACATCCAAAACTCTGGTTTAAAGTCACTTCTTTGGCTGGCATATTCAGGTCTTAGTCCAGAAGCCTGTACATCACTGCAAGAAAAGGGATCAGAGCACAAACATCCTTGGTCACTTCTGACTTTATTGATCTGGCACGTGCGTATCTGTGTTTGTATGTGTGTGTGTGTGTGTGTAAAATAAAATAAATGTTTGTGATTTTCTACATCTGCCTTTGTCACCTTCTCAGACCTGTCTTCTCACCATAAATGAAAAGTTCCAGAGGTGGCTGCCTTAGTATTTTTCACAGAAAATTTAGAATGGGTGAAATTCTGAGCCAGGAGTGAATTTTGCTAGTTGATCTCCAAAAACATTTTGGGCTTGCAGAATGTCATATGAGGACATGAAAATCTTGCAAACACAGAGATGACATTTTCCATGCAGAGCTCTTGCAAACTTCCCCTCTCTGGTGCCCACATTTCAACCAGACCTTCTACCAATATCTTTTTTGAAACAGCATCTACAGACTTCTAGCTCCATCAGGCCCATAGACCAGATTATTTCATTTAGGTTTTAATATCACTCCCTTTCAGGCAAAACATCTCTTGATTTCAGTGAGTTTTCACTGAGTAAGGACTCTGTGAAAAAAGAATAAGAATGTAAGCATTTGGCTCAATGGCTTCCTGAATTCTCATTTATATCAACAGCAATTGTGGGCATGCAACAAGAGAAAAATCACACGCACACAGACAAGGTTAAATAAGAGACATATGATGTATACATACTTACGGGCAGGGATGCCAAGCAGGACAGCAAAACACTGTAGACACCATGGCTGAGGTTTGAAAATCTGCTTGAGGGATTTGGACATGCAGACCCAGATCCTCAAAGATATTTAGGTGCAATTGATTTCAATGGGAGTTAGGCACCTAAACACCATTGAGGATCTGGGTCCCAGTTCCCATTAAAAAGAATGAGAACTAGGCAGCAAATCTCAGCCTATTCCTGAAAAACTCCCATTTTACTTATTTGGTTTTTGCACGTTGCACAAAGGTTGAAATAACTAAAATAAGTGGTGCTGGCATTTTATCTAATAAACAGTCATAACTTAATTCTGTACCTTAGCTAAGGTACAGAATTAAGTTATGACTGTTTATTAGATAAAATGCCAGGTTTTGCTTTCAGATACATGCGTGTAACTTCCTTTCAAGTCAGGGGGCGTTTTACATGTCCACGCTGGAGGACAGAATTTGGTTCAATGTGATAACACAGCAGTTTGTAATCTGAAAGTGAAGAGCACTTATAGCATTTTAAAGAAGTCTGTGGTTAACTCAAAACAGTCAGAAAGGTGTAACATCTGCAAATAATTTATCCATCTCACATTACAGTAATTTCAACAAAACCACTATCTTTTTTTACTCCTTACTTTAGGTATAGAACAAAATTTGCATTTTGGAGTGAGCCACTAGGTGAAGCTAAAGACCTGTAGAGCAAATTTTAAAAAAAAATTAAAACAAAGAAAAAGGAAACCATAAGGATAGAGGTTTAAATCCAGATTTTTTAAGGTAGGCCTGGAACTGGCTTAGGACAATGATTTTTGGATACTGTCTTTGCTGTCATCTGGTAGGAGGACATAAGAATCTGAAAACATCTGCATTCTTGAGTTCATAGTTAGCTAAAGTGAACCGGGGGAAAGTCTGCTATTTAACAGTAGACTGAATCAAAACAAACAGTGATTGAAGAGAGCTTTAAAAAAGTACCCCAGGGAGCAGTGAAATGATAAAAGAAAGGACAACTTCAGGTACCACAGAAGCAGTTAAAGACAGAAATTAATTGTCAAGCACAGTTTTAAGCTGGAAGAGAATTACCTAGAAAAACAGAAAACACCTAAAAAACCAGTTGACCCATTTTCCTTTGTTTACTGACAAAACAATAAAGTCTCTTCCGTACATACGACAATTTTAAAAGATACATGGTTTCAAACTAACAGGAGAATAGTTCTCCTTTGTAGATAAATCATCATATAGTAGCAGCAATCGGATATAATGCATCGGGTAACAACTGAGAACTTCCTGTTTTGGAAGGTCAAACTAAAATAATTAGACATATGGCATGCTTGTGTCTTTTGATTTATTCAAATACCTTGAGTGAATCAACACGATAGTAAGAGTTCGCCTCTGATTAGTATACGGTACTGAGACCATTTAGTTGAATATTGTGTAGTATACACAGAAAAAAACCACCTTGTTTCACTGCTGTTTCAGCACAGTAAATGCATAGTTTATAATGATGCACTGAGTGCTTCAGAAAGACTCAATTTTTACTTCTGATTGTGATCCTTTCCACTGAGTTCTGACAGGCATTATATAGACATGTAAAATAATATAAAGAGTTACAAATGTCTGTGTATAGATATATTTTTTTACTGCATGAGACTAAAATAATCAGAAAATTCTCAAACCTGTGATGGTGCCATTCCAGGAATAAGGTTGTTGACTGTGCTAAATTACAAAAAGCGGTTTCTCTATCCTCATTAGGCTTTGCTGCTCTGCTTTAGCCTGCTACTTACTTGTTATGAATTGATTTGATTGGGAGACTGAGAGATATATAACAATATAGACACTGTTGGCTGGCGGCCATGGTTTTACTCAGTCGTGGTGCTACCAGTAATGAAATTTTGCCCAGTGTGACCCTATCGCAGAGTCTTACTGCACAATTCAGACAAAAGTTTCCAAAACATTTTTTTTTCATCTAAAGCAAACTTCATTGAGGCTTGCCAGCGTCCAAAACACTTTCATAGTGTTCTAGTATACCAAAGAAATAGCAGTAGCAACACTGCAGGGCTTGGATAAAGCCAGTAAGCCATCCAGAGGGTTTCATCAGGGTAGCGTGAGAAGCCAGGAGACCTGTGTTCTCTTCCCAATTCTGTCAATGACTTGCTGTGACCTTGGGCAAGTCACTTCACCTCGCTGTGCCTCTGTTCCCCCTTCCACTCTTTGTTTGGCTTGTCTATGTGAACAATAAGTTCTTTGTCACTGACACTGGCTCTCAATATGTGTTTGTACAGTGCCTAGTACAATGGATCTGTGCCAAAGAGCTTATTGCCCAAGCCTGATTGGGCCTCTTGGCACTACTGTAAATGAAAATAATAATAGGGCACTTGGGAGCATGAAGTAAAGGTAGTTGGAAATTCTGGGAAATCATCACATTGGCAGGGTGAAACGACCCACAAATCCTACTGTAGTGGGGTGGTCACCGGCTCCCTGGTCTGGAAAGGGTTACAGCCAGCCCTGAGATAGAGCTGGGGCTCCGAGCTAAAAGCTAGGCTGATTGGGGAAACAGCCACAGCTGGGCCATGCCCCAAAATCAAACCTCAGCTGGCCCTGATAAAAGGGCTATAAGCCAGTAGCTAGATCAATGCTCCCTCCAGCTTCAGAGGGAGAAGGACTAGCTGCTTGGGAGCTGAGGGTGCAGGCAACAGAGTAGGGCTGGGGAAAGGTGAGAGGAGCTGGGGAGCTCCTGCCTGGCAAATCCCCAGGCTGCAGGCCCTCTGCAAGGTGAAGCCAGGTACTGGGGTTGCAGAGGCTGCAGCCCAGAAGTTAGGCAAAGGCAGCAGGTCCAAACCCCACTTTGCCAATGATGAATGGCTTGTTCACTGCAGTCTGCCCCAGGGAGTGGGGGCTAGATGGAGACTGGCAGTAGCCATAGACTGTGGGGATAGAGAGTTGGTGGTTCCCTGGGGAGGGGAGACCCAGATCTGTGGGGGTACTGCCAGGGGGCAGCACCTGAGGTAAAGGGGCACCAGGGTCCAGGAGGGACACGGAGGCCAGCGGCAGGTGAGACACTGGCTGGCAGAGGGTGCTCCAAGGCTGGAAAAGCTAATTCCCTGGACAACCAGCAGAAGGCACCGTGCTGATAAGTCATTGCCTTGCTACACCCACATTGTCAGGAAATTATGAACAAGAATAATTCATAACTCTTTAATGACAGGTACTATGATATTACGTCTTAAAATTTATCCAAAATTGTACAAAAAATAAGAGATACTGTTATGTTTTGCCTGTGATCCAGTCTTTGCAGGGCCTGGGAACACCTGATTGTCCCAATTGCACCTGGAATGATGGTGGTAGTAACATTATCAGGAAACTGGTATCAGCCATGCTGCTCTGACTTTTACCGGTGTCATTGTGCTTGGGTATTACTGCATGTGCTTCAGCACAAGAAGACAAATTAAGTTCAGAAATCCAGCCTCTACTTTGAGTTGCGTTGACTTTTCTCAGCCTTTGATATGAGATAAGGCTAAGAATTAATGGCCCAGGTCTATGACTGGGTTCCCTTAGGCACTACAGTAATTCAAATTAATAATAATATAATATATTTGTGGTTTGCATTGATTCCGTATTTAGGAAGATGCTGTACATTCCAGAGGAAAATCTGATGTTCTGCAATAGAAGACAACATTAAGGGCCTCATGCTAGCTTGAATGTTGGATAAGGGAGGCTGTATTCAACCTCTCTAAGAACTAAAACCTCATTGCAGTGACCAGCTGAAGTAACTGAGCTGAATATCGAGAAAATGTGCAGAGGACAGTGGGCTGAGAGGAAAGATTTCTGCCCAAGGATTGGGGCAGCTTCTGTAGAGTTTTCGCTTAGGTTACATTAGCCTGATGGCCAAAATCGACCTCTGAACCTCGTATGTGTCCTTTCTACAGGAAAGAGGACCAGAAAATCTGGGCAGCAGTGGTTCCTCTGGCCCCACCTCTGACCCTGCATGTTACTATGCAGGGATCTCCTGCAGAGTAGGGTGCACGACCCTGCGGGACCTTTACACTTGAGCCTTGCCAAGCCACACTATTACCACTGCCTAAGAATCCTTGCCAGTGTTGAAAATAGGGAGAGAATTTGCCTCAACTAATATAACAATGCATTACATGAGGGGTGTTGTGCTGCATGAAAGTTAGAAGCAGCCCGACATGCAAGAGGGAGTGAGGAGAAAACTAGTTAACCACAATGTTTGTTTTGCAGTGAAGCAGCAGCAGAGGATTTGAAGGCACCAGGCACAGCATATTAAAGATCATTTTATACTAGAGTTTGGCTTTGCTGGGAAGTACCTCATGCTAGTCCGGTATCATGTGTATCTGTAAGAAATAGCACCTATCAGACAAAGACATTTGATTCATTTACATAGCCTCATCAGCAGTGCAAAATGGCTCCTTGTGGAGTCAGACATTTGAAAACAGATAAAGCCCTTAAAGAATGCTTCTTTTCTCCCTAAAAGATTAATCTAGATGCGAACACATTAGCGCTGTTTAAGGGAGAGTATTCTCTTTGTCAGATAATTGGGATTGGGAATATTAGATTACCGAATAATGGACCTTTTAAATTCTGTCATCATTACTTATCGGGTACATTAGTTTAAAACCTGCAATTTTGAACTTAGCGTTATTGAGCTTTTGGAAGATTAAATTACTGAACTTTTGTTTGTGAATGTCTCTGTGAAATTTCCTGAAAAGTAGAGTTGCCGTCCTTCATTGTGAAAATGTGAATGCTAAATAACATACTTTATTGATATTTATAGACATACAAATGATAGGACTAATGCACCTTAATGTCTGTCTACCTGAGTGGAAAAGCAGACTGTTGTTAGATAATACAGTGCACTGTATCCGCTTTGTACACTGGCTCGGAGGAGTTATCTCCCCATCCCAAAAGCCTTATTTCAGAAATAGCATTGAATAGATAGCCTTGCAATAAGGGCTTCCTGTATGAATGTTATTTTCTTTTACTCACTTGACATGACTTGAAAATACAGATAATCAGCACTATATAGGGCCTCATTCTGCCACCTTTGTGTGTAGCTTGTGAATGGAGCCAGCCATCCTAAACACATGAAAATAGACCTTGATATTGATAACGAGAGCATCCTGCGTTACAGTAGACAGGAGGGATAAAATTTCTCATGCTTCAGATCATAGATCAGGTTTATGAAGAAGATAGCCCTATGAGGTATTTATTACAGAATGGTTCACTGGGGGGTTTATTGCACCTTTCTCTGAAGCAACGTCACACAGAGGATGCTGGACTGGAAAGACCAATGGTATGATACAATATGATAATTCTTATGGCACCTATCCTGATATTCATTCCATGCAGGCAGACTGCTGTTCCCGCACCAATTCCCATTGATTTCATGGACACAGCCATGCACTCACATATACTGAAGTGCAAGATCAAGTCTTTAGGCTGGGATCTTCAAAGGAACCTAAGGGAATTAGTCGTCCAAATCCCATTACAATGAGAGATGGGCACCCTAATTCCCTTACACACTTTTGACAATCCCAACCATACTTTCTAAAGTAGTTTGATAAGAGCAGAACTTAATTTTTGTTAACTTTTCCCACCTTTTAAGAAGTCAGTAGAGTAGTGAACCAACAAATATGGTGAGTGATAAGCTAAAATTGAGAAAATGTGAGCATAACATGCTTGTGAGAATATATGTTTAAGTAAGTAGATATGAATTATGTTTATAAAGAACAAAATCAGAGAGTGAAAAGACACAGTAAATATGCTCTATTCTATGTTAGACCCCAAATGTAGGCACCTCCTACAACCACACAACAAAAATCACTTGGAAACAGTTTAAAATACTTTTTGTCTTGGTTGGTTGTTTATTTATTTTTAATTACCATATTTTTCTTGCTTCTGAGATAAAACCTGTATTTGGGAGCCGGACTTCAAATAGATGAATGTTCTGAATATGTTAAAAGAAAGGAAATCACTTCAAAACCAAAGTAGAAGCATATTTTTTGAATGGCTCCTCTTTCTTTTCCCCCCCCCCCCAATGAAGTTTACTTTCAGTTTAGTTGTACAGAACTGCCTTCAAGAAAGAATTGGACACTAGAAGCTTATTCAAAAGTATAAGTTGACCTGACAGAACAGGGTTTATCTGCAATATTCAAGAATGGTTAGCAGGTCAGCTGAATGACTTTATAACTCTTTGGTGTCTTTAATATATAACAAGGTTTTATTGATATACTCCAGTACTTGATAATCTAGACAAAGTGGAACCCAGTCATAAAAAGTTGGTATGTAGAATTCTGCTAATGCTTATACCGTGAACAGAAAGATCACAATGATATGTTGGTTATTTTTTTTATCTTTCTTCTTTATAATAAAGAAAATTGTCATGACTACTACCTACCAGAACTGCTTGCAGCCTATTTTGAAGGCATACCAGGCACTGAAAAGGGAGATTCAAACTAAATGTAAACTATTCAGTGGATTCCTAATTCATTTACAGTAGTGAGCTGACTACTGTATTTGGACACTTTTCTGTATTAATAAATGCAAAAAGATGGTAGGTAAGTGCCTTCTGCAAAATAATCAAGATAACAATGAAGGTAGGAAACCATTGACCCCAAATCAACAGTTCAATCAATAAGGTAATAACTTATCATCTATCTGGATGAGACCAGCGATCGTAAGGGCAAAGCCCTTCCTTGTGTTGTGCTGGTGAACGGAAAGAAGGAAGCCATAGAGAACCTTTTATTTCCTGCATAAGCATCAAAGCAGGTTCTCTTCTGAGTGCACAAGGATGTTCAGGATGAAGCAGCTGATTAATGTGCTGGCCCATACAACATGTCTCCAAGATATGAAGACATTACAGAATAATACTGAATCATCAATGTACAATACAAATTAACAGTCCAGTCTTACTTGGGATGCTGCAGTCCATTCGGGTTCATCATTTCAAAAACAACAGGTGAGTGACAAAAATCAGGAGAGGAGTGGCCAGACTTCCATTTGTGAGGAGAGATTGAAAGCATTGGGACTGCTCAGGTTAGAGATGAGACAAATTAGAGGGAATGTGAGAGAAGTAGGCAAAATAATGCATGATACGGAAAAGGTGAATCGCATGCATCTGTTTACTCTTTCTCATAATGCCAAGGTAAGAAGTCCAATGAAACTGAGAGGAAATAGATTTAAAACTGATCAAAGGAAATACTTTTTTAATGCAATAGATACTTAGCTATGGAATATACAAAATACCGCTGAAAATCAGGGCTTAGTACTGTTAAAAAAAAAGAATTAGACACGTGTGAATAATGAGCACATCTACGAATACACTAGATAGGGTTAAGAAACATAAGGGATGTAAACCAACCACTCTGCCTAGCATTAAGAAGAAACTTCCCCTCTGGGCAACCCCCATTACAGGGGTTCTTGCACCTTCCTTTAAAGCCAGTCAAGAAAATGACACTAGACTAGATGAACCACTAGTCCAATCTGATGTTCCGCTTAAGGCAGGTTATAACATCCCCTTAGAACTCGCAGCTGCAGGAGTCCCCTTGCTACAAAAACAATGTTGCATGATGTACAGTATATAGCACACAGCTATTGTGGATGGCATAGGTACTCACACTCTTATTTGTGTCATTTGATATAATCTTAGTAAAATATTTGTCTATCTCCACCCTAAGTAAGACACAGAAATACAATTGCTTTTTATAAAACATCTTTCAGATTCTGCAGCACAAAGATGCTTTATACTGAGAGGAAAAATGGAGAGATCACACTTTACAGAGTTGGGTGCAGTGACTAGTGCAGGCAGAAAAGAAACAGGAGGTGCAGAGATGGAGGAGACTAAATGACAAGCGAGACAGAATTTGAAAATGGTAAAGATGAAAATAAATATTCATGCAGACTACTTAATGTCAGCCTAACTCTTCTGTGACTGGGGTATACAGAGTCACTGAGAGGACCCTGAAGCCCTGGTCCATTAGAGTCCTAGTAGGGGGAGGGATAGCTCAGTGGTTTGAGCATTGGTCTGCTAAACCTAGGGTTGTGATTTCAATCCTTGAGGGGGCCATTTAGGGTACTGTGGTAAAAATCTGTCTGGGGATTGATCCTGCTTTGAGCAGAGGGCTGGACTAGATGACCTCCTATGATCCCTTCCAACTTATGAGTCTAGGAGGAGGCTCACTGAGACAAACAACAGTCCAGGGTTTTGAGAGCTATTCTCAGTCAGAGTTCAAATATGAGCAGCTTGTAGGGGCAGGGGAAAGAGTTTAATTAGGTGCAGCTGTGCTGTTTAGACACAAGAATTTAAAAGCAGTGTGTGTTGCTCTCCAACTGTTGTGCTGTGCAGAAGGCTGGTCACAGAGCTCTGGGGAAATACAAGAGTGACATTCCCTGCCTTCTTGTTTATGTATTTCATTAATGTTTTTCATTATGAAACTCAGTGAAAGGAATATACAGCTAGAAACTGGCCTAGATGAAGCTAATTTGCATTAAACTAGAACCACTTCAATACCATCTTACCATGAGACAGTGATTTTATGTTCAAATTAAGCTCCTGAAAATGTTCCTATTCTTCCTCAGCCCTGCTTGCTACATCCTCCATGTAAGTTAAAGTTACAAAATCACGAAGCTGTCATTGGTGTAATACTAAAGAAAACATATACGCTTCTTTATTTTTTCATATGGAATATCCCTGTTTAGTGTTTAGAATAAGTCTAGTCTTCAAAGTCTCATAAAAATTTAAGAGAGAAATGGAGTAAATGTTATAAGCAGAAAAGATGCAAATTACAATGTCTAATCTCTCTGCAGTGATCAGCGTACTCGCCTTATCTGGTTTCCATCTATTATTTGAGCTACAAGTTTACAGGCAATGTACTGTATGTCGTGAAATCTATATATCCTATTAGGCGTTCAGTTTTCCTATCATGGAGACTCTTCTCCGGGTGAGAGATGAATGGAACTAGCTTGTTTTTTCCTGGGATACAGTCAACAAAAGCTGGAAAAATAGTAGGATATTTTTTTCATGAACAGTTTGGTGAATTGAAAACTGAATTTTGCTTTGCAGCGTTCATTCACTTTACACAGACATTCATGTTTGCCATGCTTTGTTCCTGGGACTCTTTCAGAAAGACAAATTCCAGACTCATGTACGACTTTCGTTTTGTGACTGAATGTAATTAGTTTCACACGGAAGTAAGAGAAGTGATGCTAACAGAGCTAAATGAGATAGAGCAGAGTATCATGTCTAGAACTATGCCAACTTCCTGACCAGAGTCCCAGCAAAGAGGTGATTATATAAGCCAGAGAAGCAGCTGTGACTCAGCATGCACATGCCACACAAAACCGCCTTCTGTTCATATGAACAGAGAAACAATATTTAAACTCTGACCCTAGCCAATAATATCACAATTATCTAAGTTTTCTAGCACTGCAGTCTCAGCTAAAGCTGGTCCATAAAGAAAATGGTTTAACAGGGTGTAAAAATTCCCTAATCCTGACATCCTAACCACCTCTCTTTCTCCCCATTGCTTGTTAGGGCTTCAAGTTGATCTCTCAGGAATCTACACGAATTGTTCCTACAGTGATTTTTTTTTTTAATGCTTTACTTAGTCTAGTTTTAAATGAAACTTTCTTCACTTTAACATAGTAGATGTTCTGCCTTGTCAATGAAAGGGTGAGGTAGGGCAAGCCATACTGGCATAATGACAATCAGGTCCAAATGTTGTGAAGTGCACGCCTGACTTGTCTGTAACACCTAATATACATATGCAAGTTCAGGCTATATATACACACAAGCTGGGTGCACATAAAGGTGCATACACATTTGCACACGTGCTTTTTTAAAATAAGGGCACCATCTATGAATAACAATCCTTCTGCACTAACAGGCCACTGGTGGCAAATCTGAGCTACTTGTGAACAGTTTCTCTTCCTGCTCTCTGTCCACTGCATGAACTGGTAAAAGACCAAGCACCATCTCGAATAAAAACCTCTAAAAAATTCTACATGTAAACAGGTGTTTCATGTAGCTGCGATGAGCATTATGCTACCACCTGTGTTCATTTTATTCCAGCCAAAACAACAGCCTCTGCAGATGTGCAGTAGCGGACAGAACGTAATACCACTTCCCATCCGGAAGAGAAAGGGACAATTTTGGCTCAGCCTCCCACAACAAGCTTGCAGTGGAAGAACATTAGTATTGATACAAGTGGATGACCATGGCAGTGTACAAAAATTGGTGGGGAAGGACACACACACACACAAACTGCTGCCTGGCTTGCTAGCTAGAACACATGCTATGTGCATACCATGGCTGATCCATCTGGAGAACATGCCACACGCCAGTTGCTTTACTTACAAGAATTAATAAAAGGATCTGTTACACAAATAGTCTGCAGCACATTGTATGTACGGATTCTTCTGTATATGACACTTTCTTGTTCTTTTTGCTTATTTTTTTTTCATTTCACCCTGCAGCAGTGATGCTGAAGGCAGATGAGATCATAATTTGAGTAGTTCAACCCCTTGTAATCTTTGTGAAGTTCAAGCATCTGACACTTTCAGTTGCTGGGTGGGTTATGGACAGAGGTGTAGAAAACTCCACCAGTGAACATGGTCCTCCAACGTCTTTGGCGTTTGGGGCCTGCTCTTAAATTCTGCCAGCAAAGTGCTTCCCACTACTCTGCTCACATGGTGTTCCTCCGATTCCACCAGTGCAGATCTGGCCACTGGAACCATAAGTGAGACCCAGGAGTTCTTTGCTTAACTTCTTGGATTTTTGCTATTGAAGGTATCTATTTACTTGCTTCTATTTATTGTCCATTGTTCTTCTCTTCAGTCAATCTGCTGAGATGTGTTGCGAACATTGGGCCTTTGTCAGTTGCCGTTTGTCAGGAAGGACATCCATGCTGGAGACATATGCACTTGCTTCATTTGATAGACTTTGTTATTCAAAATACAGTTTAAAAAATGGCTGCAGGAATTTAATTAGAAACTTCCATTAGGAGATTAGATGATTAGAACAAAGAAAACCAGTGAAAAGCCTTCTTATTAAAACCAGTAGCACTGCAGAATATTGATAATATAACAAAGGAAAGAGTGGATATGCACAGCAAATTATTAAAGACTACAGATAAATTTCCTACAGTAGCTTAGTTTCTAGCTACCCAGTTATACAGTGAGACCACTGAAAAAGCACATCACATAGTGCCAAAGCCCATACATAGTACAGTGGATGGGGAGAGAGCAGAACACGTAGGCTGTGTTGCTCAGCAGCACCTCACATTAGGTATCTGTGGTCTTCTGGGTTTTGTGCATAAGTTAGGTGTGAGCAAACCCACAGAAATTCATTGGCTGGGGCTTGGGATCCAGCTACAATCTTTGTTGAACATGAACCTCTCTCATGATGATGTGGTGATAGTTTGATGACAACTTATGATGAATCACACATGGCAAGAGGGATCTGGCCACATGTCTGAGAAAGGATTACACCTATAACATCACAGAATCCCAAATGTCATCACAGAGTAATGTCAGCCCAGAAGAGCCTATATACCAGGAACCTGTCCCCAGATCATGGTTGCTGGAGGCGGCCAGCAGCTCACATGGGGAAAGGGACAGTTGAGAATTAATTTGGGACCAAATTCAGACCTAATGTAAGCAGGCTGAACTCTGTGGAAGTCAGTGGAGACATCTGTCTATACATTTTGGTCAGAATTTAACATCAAATTACACTCCTGCCACCAGCAATAGAGTCTTGGAACCCCAATGTTTCTGGGCTGACAATGGCCTGAAATGACGTTTGTGATGCTACATTAACTGCTAAACTCAGACTCCTCGGGATGCAGAGAAGGCAGAAGTGTTCAATAAATATTTCTGTTCTGGGTTTGAGGGGGAAAAAACACAGATGATATCATCTCATCATATGGTGATAACACTCTTTCCATTCCACAAGAATCTCTGGAAGATGTCAAACAGAAGCTACTAAAATTAGACATTTTTAAAACAGGCAGCTCCAGATATGAGTTGCCACCAAAAGTTTTAAAAGAACTGGCTGAGGATGTTAATGTTTATTTGCCATAAGTCTTGGTGCACTGGGGAAGTTCCAGAAGATTTGGGGGTGGGGGGATCAAATGTGCCAATTTTTAAAAAAGGTAAGTGTGGTGACCCAGGTTATTATAGGCCTATCACCCCGGCATTGATCCTGGCCAAGATAATGGAGTGGCTGACGTGGGTCTTGGGATAAAGAATTAATAAAGAATAAAAGGAGGATAATGCAATTAAAGCAAGTTAATTTGAGTTTATGGAAAAGAGATCTTGTCACACTATCTTGATTTTTTTTATGAGATAACAACTTTGATTGATAAAGGTAATAGTGTTGACATAATAGACTTCTGTAAGGCTTTTGACTTGTTAATGCAGGACATTTTGATTAAAAAATTACAACACTATAAAATTAACATGGCTCACATTAAATGGATTAAAAACTGGCTAAATCATAGGTTTCCAATGTAATTAAACGGAGAATCATTGCTAAGCAGGTGTGTTTCCAGTAAGGTCCTACAGGGACTGTTCTTCGGCTCTATGCCGTTTAAAATATTTGTCAATGATCAGGGAAAAAACAAAATCATCACTGAAGGTTTGTAGATGACACAAAAACTGGGGGATTACTTAATAATGAAGAGGGCAGGTCACTGATTCAGGGCAATCTAGATTGCTTGGTAAACTGGGTGCAACCAAACAGTGTGCATTTTAATAGGACTAAATGTAAGTGTGTACATCTAGGAACAAAGAATGTAGGACATACTTACAGGATGGGGGGATCTATCCTGGGAAGCAGTGACTCTGAAAAAATTTTGGATGTTGTGGTAGATAATCAGCTGAACGTGAGCTCCCAGTGTGACACAGTGGCCAAAAATAATAATATAAAATGAGCACTGTATATTTTGTATTCAATCAATATATTTGAAAATGTCACAAACATCCAAAAATATTTAAATACGTGGTATTCTATTATTTTTAACAGTCTAATTAAAACTGTGATAAATTATGAGATTTTTTTAAAACTGCGATTAATCACAATTAATTTTTTTAATCGTTTGACAGCCCTAATTGGAACAATTTACCAAGGCTCATGATGGATTCTCCATCACTGACAATTCTGAAAACAAGATTGGATGTTTTTCTACAAGCTTTGCTCTCGGAATTATTTTGGAGAAGTTCTATGGCCTGTTATGCAGGAGGTCAGACTAGATGATCACAGTGGTCCCTTCTGACCTTGTAATCTAGGAACCCCTTCTCTAAACAAAGCTGATTGGCGCAAGTGCCTAGTTTTACAATCAGTCACCCAACCCTTGTCTATAAATGATAGCTGAAGACCATTGCTAACCCCACATTTCAAATTACTTATTTTCAGGAGCCATTCATGGTGAATCTGTGCTTCTTATAGGAGTGACAGAGTCAACCTTCTCTGTGGTCTTTTGTGTGAGAGAACATAATAATGTTAAGATCTTATTAGCAATAAAGGCCTACATAATTTATTTAATTAAAGAATGATTATTTGCATAAAAAATTGTCTGCACAAATGGGTAGAGTCTGTATTCAACTCCAATAAACTATGCACTTAGGGTTTGACTATGCAGGGATATAACCCAGAATTGCTGTTCTGCAATATCTCTCTCAGTGGAGATTCTTATTCCACACTAAAAGCTAGATTGCCTTAAACTAAACTGCACAAAGGCACTCTTAATGAGGGAATAAGAGCATCTACGTGGGGAGCTAGTGCGGAACATCTATTGTGTTTTAAATGCACACTCTAGCTTGTTTCTCAATAGCTTCCTTACGTAGACAAGCCCTTGTTGTGAAGGGTTTCCTGGGGTTTGGTTTTAGTACCAAAAAGGGTAATTTATGAATAATGACATCCCCTAGCCTGAACAACTTCTGCTTAGGCTTGGTTGCACCCGTCTGTCCCAGCCCTGACCTCCTCCACATAGAGGGCTACTCCCATTTTTCTTGAATTAAAGGTAGAGTCTAATGAGCCACACCTGCCCCAGTGAATCAGGAGTAATTAATTTGCACTCCCTCTGAAGGTCTGAAAGAGTATGGCAATAGTAGAATCCTTCCACTCTATTCCAGACTCCATAAAACTATCTTTCCTTATAGGATTACATTGATCACTTCTAATGATGTGCCACTTTTACTTAGGGTCAGTGGATATGGTTACACGAGTATTATGTATACTTTAACATAGGAAATATCTAGAATACTGCAGATATGGAAGGTGAAGTTGTTATCTATGGCAACTGGCCAGTTATTAAGGATGTGCTTGCATTAAAAAAAATGAAATACACACACTAATTCCTAGCACATAAAAATTGTATAGAAATAAGTTCTCATTGTTAGTACAGTCGACCATTTTAATGGCTCCCAGTAACTAAAAGGTTAATTAATTTAAATATTTCCAAGAAAAAGTAAGGATATTACAAGATGAATAGATAGATGAATGATAGTAAAATACTAGAAAATCGCTGATTGCTTTGCTAAAGGGCAAAAGCAAATTACAATCATTGTCTTTTGTTCTTGTGAACCCAAAGCATTTTTTTTTTTGGTAGTCAAGTTAGTGACATGATATTTCCATAGCAAGTGAATGTAACCCAATATATTAAAATGGGTCATGAACATATCCTTCAGAATCACCAGTGGATCACGTTCATATATTCCACCATTGAATTGGCATCACTCAGTGGGAAAGAGACTGAAAGGTGAGGTTTGAAAATGTGTTGAACAATATTCAAGTACTTTAATGTTGATTTTAGGACAACACAATCTTTCTCCATCTCTGCACATAACAGAAAGAGAGCTGTGAAAAGGCCTGGATAAAACCCCACCCGGCTCATTGGTTGAAAATGTTCAAAACCATTTCTACAAGTTCGTTGCTGGGAAAACTAGACAGTGTTATTTGCTGTGTTATTTGCTGAGCCCATTCAGGCGTGGGAAGAGAAGGAACGCTCCCATTGATGGGAGACTAAATCCAGAACGGAACATAACAGGCCTGGTTTTTGGTCAATGAAAAGTTTCAACATTTATCACATTTATGATAATACAATAATGTTTTTGAATAATAAAAACTCCCCCCAAAGTTCTGACTCTTTTATTGAAAAGGAAATTTTTTGATAACATTGTGATAATTTTTCACACAAAAAATGATTTTGGAAAAAGACAATTATAAAAAACCCTTTTCATTTGCATAATTTAAACTAGCTCCAATCCCTCCACTCAGTGGAAAAAGAGAGCTGTACCTTCCATTTCTGAAGAAGCCATATAATCCCTGGCGTAAGGACAGTCTGGGAGTGGGACGGGAAGAATGTCATCTTTCACTTCTTCTGCCCTAGTACTTTTTCTTGCTGTGGTGAGAGAGGTACTAATCTCTAGAGCCACATTCCACTTTATCTCCATGGGCCATGGCTCACGGCTCCTTTTTAAAGCTCAGCTAAGGAAGGCCTATTTTATATCATGGCCTCTTTAAATTCCTTCTCTAGCTGGCTGATTCTTCCCTGCAATGCTGGCAATTTTCACCTATATTAGCATTAGGACACTGGAGAAATCCACAGAGCATGCTCAGGGAGTCACTCTGGCACCATTCCCCAATGTGAGAAGCAGGCTGAGAAGGAATCTGAGAGCCTGGCTCAGACGGGGTCAGCTCAGCAGCTGCTGCACGAATCTGCAACCAGTTACTAAGAGGGGGATGACCCTGGAGAACACGTGGAACTTTGAAAGTCAGCAGTTGTGGAGACCTTTTGGGCCCCCTTGTTCTTTAGGGAAGAGCTCCCTGGAATTTCAGTCAAAATTACCCACGTAGGAAAGATGTGTTCCCTCAACCACAAGATATCAGCTTTAAACTTATTTGTAGATGGTAATATTTAAATTACAAAGCACTAGCCTTTCCCCTCTAGGATCCTGACTGGATTCAAGCCCTCTTCCTATGGGAAATGAGTTTGGTGGCCTAAGCTGAGTCTCTAGGAGACAAAAGTCCTTATCTCCAAACTCCAAACATAATTCAGCACATGGTGAGATTGGAAGTCCCTGCCCAGGAAAAGACAAGAAATGAGCTTGTGTCAAAAGTAAATTACCTAAGTAATCAAATCAATACTGAACTCAAAGTGGAAATATCAAAATTACTGTGAGTTGCTGTAGAAGCTACAAAATTGCTGTTTAGCACAATGTTTTCCAGCTATATTCAAAATGAGAAATGTCATTTAGAGCAGATAAACTATAAAAAATGAGGTCAAAGCTGCAAAGAAGCATAAGCTTGAGAACCTTAATAAATTAAAAATGTCCTTGCATAGTGTCCTTATCTGCTTCAGAAGAATACATACAGTTTGGAGCTGCATTTCTTCCTCTGCCCAGTACATTACAACAAATGACCATGACCTGCATCTCTGGTATGTTGGCAGGTGGCTGAGAATGCAGTAGAAATATCTTTTAGACACGCGTCCTTTAGCAAATTTGACCAGTTCAAAATAGGACATCTCCAATTATGACAAAAATGTTACAAATGAACTAAAATACCTTATACTAATTTAAAACAGACTGTGGGAAAAAGTGCATTTTTCCTTCCAGGTTGAATTAATTTTAATCAGAAAGGGATAAAAAGAAGATGTGATAAGCTATGAACTTCTGAACCTGAGGATGAAAAAGGAAAAATAAATGACTCTGACTATGCAAAATTTGTGATGTTACGATTCTTTAACTACCTTAAACTGTCTCCTGGCCAAGATATATGGGATTAGATATTCACTTCTCCCCTACATGTTCCCTTTATAATCTCAGCACTTTACCCACAACAAAATGGATGACAGTTTCATTACAGAATAGCATCACTTGTCAAACTTTGAATTACTGATCATAAAAATATCAGTTATGCTTTGAAGGATTGTTTGAGCAGTCCTTTTTTTTTTTTTTTTTTTAATCAGCATGACTGTTTCATGCAACATACATAAGGGACTGAGAGGGGTAGTGGGAGTGGAAAGAAATCAAACCTGGCTGAAGAGCTATGAGTTTGCAATACCCTACCCATACAAACAAGCTCCTATCGCAGTTATAGACAGCAGAAATAAAAGGCAGCTTTTTGGCTCACAGCTATAAAAAAAAATTATCATAGTGATGAAGTTCCTCAGCCATCAACAGAGCTGTGATAACGCTGTTTGATGATGATTTTCCCATGAATGTTAAACAGCCGCCACTGCGGAGGAAAAGGAGCTTATCTGCACCTAATACTGATCTCTAATTCCTGCCCTTCTTGAACCATCCATTTTCTAACAGCATTAACTGACAAATTTACATCCCATCTTAATGCTGCTAAAGAGGACAGGAGATGAAGAGTAAATGACAGCAGTGTAATGAGTATGGCTTTTTTCTCCTTTCTCTTTAATGGCTGAAGATTTACACAATTGTCTGTAAGCTTATATAGAGAGCTTACCTGAACCTTTTGCCAGCATGGATTCAACTTACAGGAGCTTTTGTTAACTAAATACACATAAATATTTTTAAGGAGGTTTAATATTGTGACCAAAGAAAGCTAAAAGACAGGATGAGAAAAAATATTTTTTAGCATTTTGATTACGGGTAAAAATTGCTAATGTTTCTTTCTATTTTTTCATATAGAAGCAGTTTTTTTAAAAAAAATAAAATCTTAGCATTAATAAAAAAAACTTGTTCTTTAATTATGTAGGGCAAGAATCTGCTTTCAGTTTACAGAATTTTCGTGAAGAATTATCTCCGAACCTCAGAAATCAATGGTTATCCAAATATATTATGTAGAGCTGTGTTTCACATGTCATCCACAATATGGATTGCTTTCTGATCATGTAGCCTCCATCCAAATAGGAGACATTACATTGCCTGGTAGAAAAAAGAGTAAGAATGGAATGTTCTAATCTAGGAAAGTGCAGCAACAATACCTGGCTAGATTCAGTCAAAGTATTTCTGCGTATCCAGGTGATAATTTTCATTGTAAAATATCCAGTCCAAGATGTGCTGTTGATATCCAACAAGCTGTTGGTTCGGGTCAGTCTCTTGCTATGCCATAAAAAGCTATATTTAATAAGCAAGGTTTTTTCCTTAGGTCTTTTTCAATTCTTAATTATTCCATATCTGTTATTTCTCAAGGGCATGCAAAAAGCTGGCAGGTCTAATGAGGTAAGAAAAGGTAAGAAAAGGAAAATCAAAGTATTTGTAGAAATTCAAGGGTCTAGATTTCAACAGCCAAGACATGCGGGTTTATGTGGAACCTCCTTAGCTATTCTGCCTTAATTTACAAATATTCAGAGTAGAAGCCAGGGCTGTGTGAAACCCTTTCAACGAAATGCAAAGACATTGGAATTTGGGAAATTGGTCTGATTTTGTGAACAACTGCACAGTTTAATGGGAGAATTTTCATTGAAAAATATTACTTTGTTAAATTTTCCCACTAATGCTTGCAAAAATCTGAATATACATGTTTCAATACAAAATCAGACATTTAATGAATACTTAATATATAAAAATAAGAAATGTCTAACTTCATGAAATGTCCCAAAACAAAATTACACATTTTTTGTGAATTGTTATGGAAATGTTTTCATTTTTTAACATTGGTGGGCTAAGCCCCCTCCCTTTTTCCCCTTTGTCCTTTCCATGGGAAAAGACTGCAGATCACTAGACAAAAGCTACAATAATTAGCTGGAGTGAACTGTCTACTGCTCATCAGCACGTCTTTTGTGATAATGTTTAAAGCAGTTGATAGATGTTTAAAGCAGTTTAAAAAACACTGAACCGGTGTTTTGGGAGTGAAACATTTGATCAGCCAATAACCCCAAACCTTGGTAGCTGGTGGTGGGTATGCATGTTTGTGTGTCTCGCTGAGAGTTGTCAAATGTGTGTACTCAAGGCCACTACTGAAGGCAACATATTGTACTTGATGATCTAAGCTAATATTTAATGTTTATGTTTATTAAATGTATTTCTCTAAAGCTCTAGGTGCATAAAGACAAAGGAAGTTGCTTTGGTCTGAATCTGGGACCTCCAATATGCAAACTATTTGCTCTTGCATTCAGGTACATCACCTGCTATCAGGTCTGACTGGGTTGCTGGGCAACTGAAAATGTGCCTGGTCCACTGCATGGAACTCTTGGAGCTCACAACTTGACTAGACAAAGCAAACTAAACCCCAATCTGCTATCACTAGGCAAAATGAGCTGATCACTTATCTGTGCTCTGAATTGCTCTGTGCAGAGACCCAAATGGACAGGCAACCACTATCCTCTGGCCACTTAGAGACTCCTTAATATCCCTGCTATATCTAAACCTCTGGGTGAAATACGTAGATTATTTCTGGATTTACTTTTAGGGGATTTTTTTCTCAGTCCAAATATCATCTCTAAGGCCAGATTTTTAAAGCCTAGTTTCTCACTCTTTGTACACACAGTTTGCGAGTGCAAATAAATGCAAAATGTATGTTACTACATCTAATTGAATGCCTTGCATATCATGCAATTAGATGTCTAAGTGATAATAAATGCATCTGCAACTGCCTCTGTAGGTGCAAAAAAGTACCTCTGTTGGGGTAAAATCTTGTTTTGGTATGTTTCTCCTCTAGTCTCCATCTTGTTCTGTAAAAACAAGAAGTAGGACTCCATTTTGGATGCCCTCCTTCATGGAGAGCTTCCCACACTTTCCCTGTGCCTTTTTCAAATTAGAGCAGGAAAAGATGGGAGCAGTTAGAACATGTGACTGCGTAGTCTGCCTAGCAACTGCAGACTATATAGGTGACGGCCTCACTGCTGTTCGGAGCTGTCCATCCTAGTGACAGCCAGTGTCTTCCACGTTACTACCCTGTGGAAGGAGTCCAGCTAGGCCAGGATCATAGTGTATTATATCAGGTTTCATTGGTGTCATATACTGCACGCATCATTTTCATTTCCACCTGCGAGTCCGCATACTACTACTCAGGACGATGCATAGGGAACGGAAAACAGAAAGAAGAGAGAATCCACTTACCTGGTGATCATCACATTCTGTTCCAGCATTCCAGTGTTCCTGTGGTTCAGTGTCTCCAGCCTTTATTGGTTCTCTCCAGGATTCCAGAACCATCCTCGTCATAGTCGGGGTTCGTTCCATGGGACAGTCAGGGTCCATCCCATGGACAGTTGGGGTTCGTGCCTAGGACAAAGAGAGAGATAGTATTGTAGTTTCCTTTTAATATCTTTTGGTTATCCCAGTGTATCAAGTCTGTGGGCTCCAGACTTTAAATCCATTTTCATCTACTGTTAACAACCGAGCCATTTGTATTTACCTGTGCTTTGTTATTACCTGTGACAAGGGTTCTGCTTTTAAGATCATGTTGGTCTAATAAATTTTACTGTATTTGCATGTTACTCTGTTAGTTTAATTTCTAATCACCCCAGTGACAGACACGGGAGGGGGAAGAGCCTGCAGATAAGTCCATCTTCTGAGCAGCCTTAGAAGGTAAACCCCTTAACAACTTTTTGGGCTAATACCTTGGTTTTTGAAAATGCTGGTTCTTTGGTGAAATTTTAATCTACTTCTATTTATTTATATATAACAGATATATATTAATTGCCATTCAAACACATTAACTCATTGTATTTGTGACACTGTACCCCATAATGCTTTATGGGAATATGACTATTCATCGTATTTGTACACATATATCATTTTTGTACTTGAAGTTAAGAATATTGGCTGTATACTTGCTTGATTTCTAAGTAAGCTTTGTAAGTCATTTGGCTAGCTTCTTTAGAAAGGAATTTGCAAAGTTAAGTGCCCAATCAAGAAGCACTTAAGGAACAATGAGGGAGCAATGGATCTTGGAATGCTCCAATCCACATAAGAAGTCTACTTGAGGATGTTCAAAGTAGCATGTGAACCATGGCTGCTACCTGTAGTTCTGAGTCATGCATGGATATGTGACTTGCCCAGGTGACTCCAAAACTCCATCTTGGAGCTGGACTTTGCATAGGAGAGAGGCAGGGGTCTCCACCCACAAGAGAACCCTCCATTTGGGTTTTTCAGCTGGCTAAAGAGAGAGCCTCTCCAACTCCAAGGATACCTGAAAGGAACTGGAACAAAGGACAGTACCTACAGGGGGTGTGAGTGATTGCTGAACCCAGACTAGAAGGAGACTAGTCTGTAAATGGAAGCTTACTGGGTGATATTTTATTGGTATTCAGTTTCTTAGACATAGACTTGTGTGTTCTATTTTATTTTACTTGGTATTTCACTTTGTTCTGTCTGTTACTACTTGGAATCACTTAAATCCTACTTTCTGTATTTAATAAAATCACTTTTTACTTATTAATTAACTCAGAGTATGCATTAATACCTGGGGGGAAAACAGCTGTGCATATCTATCAGTATTATAGAGGGCAACAATTCATGAGTTTACCCTGTATAATCTTTATACATGGTAAAATGGATTTATTTGGGTTCAGACCCCATTGGGAGTTGGGCATCTGAGCGTTAAAGACAAGAACACTTCTGTAAGCTGCTTTCAGTTAAGTCTGCAGCTTTGGGGCAAGTAATTCAGATCCTGGGTCTTTGTTGGAGCAGATGGGCGTGTCTGGCTTAGCAAGACAGGGTGTTGGGGTCCTGAGCTGTCAGGGAAAGCAGGGGCAAAAGTAGTCTTGGCACATCAGTTGGCACTTCCCAAGGGGGTTTCTGTGATTCATAGACTCATAGACTTTAAGGTCAGAAGGACCATTATGATCTTCTAGTCTAACCTCCTGCACAATGCAGGCCACACAATCTCACCCACTTACTTCTGTAACAAACCCCTGACCTATGTCTGAGTTATTGAAGTCCTCAACTTGCGGTTTAAAGACTTCAAGGTGCAGAGAATCCTCCAGCAAGTGACCCGTGCCCCATGCTGAAGAGGAAGGCGAAAAAACCCCAGGACCTCTGTCAATCTTCCCTGGAGAAAAATTCCTTCCCGACCCCAAATATTGTGATCAGCTAAATCCTGAGCATGTGGGCAAGGCTAACAAGCCAGCCACACAGGAAACAATTCTCTGCAGTAACTCAGATCCCACCTTGTCTAGTGTCCCATCATAGGCCATTGGGCATATTTACTGCTAATAGTCAAAGATCAATTAACTGCCAATTAGGCTATCCCATCATACCATCCCTTCCATAAACTTATCGAGCTTAGTCTTGAAGCCAGATATGTCTTTTGCCACCACTGCTCCCTTTGGAAGGCTATTCAACCCGTCACAGTGTTAAAGAGCATTTGTAAATTATTAATATATGCATTGTTTTTAAGACGCCAGCTCAGTTCCATGATTTGCCAGTCCAAGCTGCTAGAAGGTTGATTACATAAGAACATCAGAACAGCCATACTGGGTCAGACCAATGGTCCATCTAGCTCAATATCTTGTGTCTGACAGTGGCCAGTGTCAGACTCTTCAGAGGGAATGAGTGATCCCCTGTCATCAAGTCCCAGCTTCTGGCAGTCAGAGGTTAAGGAATACCTAGAGATTGGGGTTATATACTTGAAAATGTTGGCTAATAGTGATGGACCTATCCTCCAGGAACTTATCTAATCATTTTTTAACGCAGTTTTACTTTTGGCCTTCAGAACACTCCCAATGGTGAGTTTGACAGTTGACTGTGGATTTTATGAAGTACCAGTGCTTCCTTTCGTTTGCTTAAAACCTGCTGCCTATTTATTTCATCAGGTGACCACTAGTTCTTGTGTCATGTGAAGGGGTAAATAACACTTCCACATTCATTTCTCAACACCATTCATAATTGTATAGACTTCTATTATATCCCCCACTTAATTGTCGCTTTTCTAAGATGAACAGTCCCAGTCTTTTTAATCTTTCCTCATATGGAAGCTGTTCCATACACCTCATCATATTGTTACCCTTTTCTGTACCTTTTCCAGTTCTAATATATGTTTTTTGAGATGGAGCAAACAGAACTGCATGCAGTATTCAAGATAAGGGTATACCATGGATTTATACAGTGGCATTATGATATTTTCTGTTTTAATATCTATCCTTTTCCTAATGGTTCTAAACATTGTTAGCTATTTTGACTGCTGCTGCACATTGAGCAGTTGTTTTCAGAGAAATATTCATGATGACTTCAAGATCTGTTTCTTGAATGGTAACAGCTAATTTAGACTCCATCAATTTGTATGTATGATTGGGCCATGATGAGTTGCATCTTTCTTCACTCCTACCCTTTGACGGGAAGATTAGGTTGCTCTAATCCCACTGTTCATAGGAAACAACGGGCTGGCCAGTGAGATACATGTCAGTATGGACGCCTTAAAATCCCAGGGGCCAAAACTGTCATGTGTGTAGCTTGCTTTCAATGCCAGTGCTGGTTCTGAATGATATTTTCTCTCTTGTTTGCAGTACTCCCTTATAAAGTTTGGAAATATATTATTCCAACTGATTTTATCCTTTTCCTTTTGATGCTCATGTGTTACTTTTTTAAAGAGCTGAAATTAACATGTTTATTATCACTTTATGAAACTTGACATTGGATAGCATTGTACAAAGCCATGCCTATTGGTGCACCTCTAGAAATAGTATCTACTAGCTGGCTGCTATTGTAAGGCCAATAAGAGGAACATAACTGTTTTTGTAAGTCTCACAAAAGAGCATTTCATTTTTTAAAATCTACATCTTAGTCATGATCCTACTAAATTGTAACCAGTTTTAAAGTAACTCAAATTTTACATGTAAGCTTTACAGTGAATGAGAAGATGCATTTGTACCAATTTTCTGCTGAAGCCACTAAACTTGTGGATACATATTTGGCAAAATGAGTATTTGCATATCCGTTAGCTTGCATAAGATTCAAGTTTGTAAATTTATTGGCTGGACTGAGGCCAGCTGAATATTTGGTCTAATAGTATTATGTGAACAAAACAGCTACTTATTAAAGCCAAACTTATTATTGATGGCTAGATAAATGCTCTTGCTGTTGTATATTTGTGTGGAATTAGAGACATTTAGTAGTCATTTACAGTAAACCAACACGCATAGCACATTTTATTATTATGAATTTCTTTATGGTAGAATGAACTAGGCTACGATGAACAAGGCACTGTTCAGAAATTCAGGAAGGGATGGCCCTGATTCTGAGTTCATGTTATAAACAAAGTCAGAAGGACAAGACAACCAGGGAATAGCAAGTAGACTATCTGTATACAAGTCAACTAGATTCACTGTAGGAAGCTCAGCAGAAGTGGGTCTGTAAGATTTAACATGGACAGGGTAGGGGTTATAAAATGTGCTCGGGGTTATAAAATGCATGGGAATATACTGCAAGAAAGCATGGAAGTGATGGAGTGAGAATGTCGAACAGGAGGATGCAGCTGTGAATGCTGGCAGAGAGGAGATGACAGGGATAACAAGAAAAGGAAAATAAGTTGGGAGAGGCAGAGTAATACAGGGCTTTGAAGATAGTGGCAAGAAGCTTAAACATACAGCAAGCAATTACCTGTGCAAATCTTTCAGAACAACCTGGCTGCTCTGCAGGTCACACGGATTTCAAGCAGATCTGGTGTGCCAGAAAGGTGTCCCACTCCCGTCTCTTTTCTAGATACAAACTGCTCAGAGACCTTCTTCTGTTCAAACAGCTTGTGAAATTTATTTACAGTGTTCTCCTCACCACCTTTACAAACCTGTGCAGCTCTGCATTTACAAGCATACGGTGCTTAGCTCATTCAATCAGGGGGGCGGGGAGAGGTATCTTCCCTCTGAGAGCTCTCTTCTGACTCTGGCTCTCAAAAGCCTCCTCGTCTTGTCTCATTTTATCTCGTTTTGTCCCCCTGCTCTCAAGCACTTCCTGCCTGTGCCTTTTCTATTTTCTGGGCTAATGGACTAATTCTTCTCAGACCATCCTAATCTTTCAAATAGGTCCAGTTTTGCCCTTCAGGCTTATCCTGGCACAATTTAATTGGTGATCTAGTGATCAGAGTGCTATTACACAGCACTCTGTCACACCTGGCCTGAGAGTCACCACTGCTATCAAGGAGCAATTTATCCCTTTCACTGAAAACATTGCAAACATCAACTGTTTCAAGTAAATTTATCTTTAAATTTCGGAGCCTTAAACCTGAAAGAACTGAACCCTGTAAAAACATTCACTGAACTCCTAGGAAATTAAAAACAGACAATCTCTTGATGTCTTCAGAACAAGACTAGGTGCCTTTCTGGAAGATATAGTTTAGCCAAACACAGGTTATTGGGCTCAATATATGGGAAACTGGGTGAAATGTAATGGTCTATGATATACAAGAGGTCAACCAGATGATCTAGTGATTTCTTCTGGCCTAAAACTCTATGAATCTAGGAGCTCTAATTAGTGAGAGCTACAGTTGCCATATACTTAAGATTGATGGTGATGCTAGCTTCCCATTATTTGGCTTAATTTCAACCTCTCTCAATTTCTCCCAAAAGACACCAATCTTCCTGAACTTTTGCAAACTGCCTCTCATTCCAGAGTAGAGTCTTTCTGTTATGTTTGGTAAAAATCAGAAAAGTTAATGTGCTTTGAAAATATTCCCTAAAGTTCAGTTCTGGTTTTTTTCCTAGCATTTTTGGCTTATAATAGCTTCCAAATAACTCCACCTAGAAACTCCATGCTTATTTTTATTGACTGTTAGAAACACTGCCTTTACATATTTTTTGGGGAGAGAGATGTGATTAGGAAGCGGGGTCTGGGGCATGAGGGAGAGAATTGCAAAGAGATAATAAAAAACAGCTTACGATAATAGCCACTGAGGCAGACAAATAAGGGGTATTCAAGCAGGGTTATAAAAAGGAGCCAGTGTAATGTTGAAGGAGGGACACTGATACAAAGTGGAATGGAGAGGGATGGGCAAAGGAAAAAACTCTTATCCATGCTGAACTTTAAGGGCTGGTGCTCAGCTGAAATAGGTCTGCATTGTTTCCTAATGCTTACAATTTTCTAGCTATAAAATTTGTAAGCACTTTAAGTTTTCCTTATGGATAAAAGCTTTGTCCTGCCACTCCTCCATTGCTCTCCACTGTCCACTGCCCCATATCTCACCCAGGAATAACTCCCATCTTTAATCTTGCTATATTCTTCAGGAGGGGAGATCTGCTTTGATGAGCCTTACATCAAAGTCAGAGTACAGCTCTCCTCCTGCAGGGCTTGAGCTACGAACTGATTCAAACTTTCAGTGCTCAATGAAACAGCTGAGAAATTCACAAGCAAAATAACTTTGTTAAAGAAGACTTAAGATTTGTTGTTTGGACTTTTTTGTCTGTTTTTGTAAAAGTTGGGGCTAAAGTTAAGTTTGGGAAAGTTGTGAAAAGGTTGTGTGAAATGTGTGTGAACTGGTTAAATTAGAGAGGGGAACAGCTTAGATTCCTTAGGTGTATTTCCAATCATGCTAACATTTGGGGGTTCTAAAAGGTGTGCAATTTCTGTAAAGAAGGCAATATTGTATGTGGGGGGATTAGCTGGACTCTATTAAATCACTCTTTCAACCTTAACTATTTCAGGGGAGGCAGCATTGTCTAGTGTACAGGGCGCTGGCCTGGAGACCTGAGTTCAGCTCCTCAATCTGCTGTTGATCAGCTCTGTGACTAACCACCTTGTTTTTCTGTGCCTGGTTCCCCTCCTACTCTCTATCTTGTCTATTTAAATTGTAAGGTCTCTGGGGCTAGCATATATATATGTATGTACACGCCCTAGCACAATGAGATCCCAGTTTCCATTTTACATAATTTTAACAATTTTTTTTTTTAGTTTGCAAATTTGTGCTAGTTATGACTCACCTTTGCAGTTCAGAGATGTAATAAACTCCTAGGTGTAACAATTTAATTCCAGGATAACTTAGGAGAAATGCCCAGAACAAGTATTCTGCTTGTTTGGCTCCTCTCTATTTACTTTTCAATCTCTTTTCTATTCTGATCAAGAAGCTGGGAGTTCTTTGCAGTGATAAATACTGTGTACAAAAGATAATCTGCTTAAAGTGGCATCCTTTGACTAGCGTACAATTAGCGGCTACTTATCTTTCAAATCCACCAATGAGGATGTTAAATAGAGGCCGCTAGCACAGGTCCATAAAAGGAATGGATGAAAAATGCAGCACTCATTTTGAGAATTATCCATTAGTGATGTGCAAATCTCAGACCTGTTCAGAAGTTAGAAGAGCCTGTATACGTCCCCAAAGGTTTGGATTCTATTCTAAATGTTATCCAAGCCTTCAATACAGCTGCTTCTACTGGCTCTTTCTCCAAACAGAGATGCCTTGCTTCAGGCTAGAATCCCTCCCACACAGCTGCCCTGTGATCCCCTTAAGCAAAGATCCTAGCCTGGTTAATGTCCCTTCTTTCCTACCAGCTCTTAATAATCCTTTACTTGTGAATTCAGCGGTCCATAGACATCATTGTTCCTTTCCACCCTGTCTTTGACTTGAGTACAAGCCTCCTAGGATACCCAGTGCTTCCATGATGCCTATGCAACTTTCTAGAGAAGGTTTTACAACAATGAAGTGCTGGGATTTGTAGACTTGAGGTCAGCATAAAGGCTGACTCTTACATGAACAGCATCTAGACCCGAAGACAGCTGTATTGCCAGTCAGGGGATATAAGCATATAACATGGACACAGGAGCTGAAAAAAAACCCCATTCACATCTATCTAGTCAGGATTATAACAAGACTCGTTACTAACTAATTAAGCACCTACATTCACACCGGAACTGGTCAGAAATTTTCCAATCATATTTTTTTGTCAAAAAATGACCCTTTCATTGAATTTAATGAAATTTTATTTAGAAAAAAATGATGTGTTTTGACATTTTAAGAATAGCACATTCTGATTTTTCATTTCCAAAATATATTCATTGCTTTGTATTTAAAAGGTCAATATTGGAACAAAACATTTAGATCAATCCAAACCATTTATTAAAATTTAATTTAATGAAAAATGGGAAATTTAAAATTCATTTTTGATCTGTTTCAGAATGAAAAAAATATTCAAAATTGTGGAATTTCCCATAAAATGGAAAATCTGGTTCTTGCACAGCTCTAATTCAGATACACACACAAGAACAAACTTAGGATAATGTCTAGTAAGAAACTGATACTAAGGAACCACCTCAAATGAATTATATTGAGCATTGGGCTGCTAAACCCAGGGTTGTGAGTTCAATCCTTGAGGGGGCCACTTACAGATCTGGGGCAAAAATTGGTCCTGCTAGTAAAGGCAAGGGGCTGGACTCGATGACCTTTCAAGGTCCCTTCCAGTTCTAGGAGATTGATATATCTCCAATTATTACCTTATACATGACTTGTGGGAGGGATGTATCTAATCTATTTATTAGAGCTGACCAGGAATATTTTCAGTCAAAATTATTTTTAATGGAAATGTAGTTTCTGCATGATCAAAATTTTCAATTGGAACTTTTAAATTTTTATTTTGACAGGACTCTCTCAGTAGAACCACTGTGATGTATCATGGGAGTTACATGACCAAAATGCATTATGGGAGAGGTAGTGTGACCAGAGAGCCTGGCCCATAGAATACTGAGGCAAGAAGCACCCAAACTCCCATTAAGCACTGCAGTAGCTCAGTGAGACAGAGTTCAATGGCAAACTGAACCAAAACAAAATGTTTTGAGATTTCCAAACTGAAATTTTTCAGAACTTTTCCATTTTACTGAAATTTTCAGTAGTTCAACATTTTGTCCCACTTTGCAATAAAAACAAGTTTTGAAATAGAAATTTTTTGACAAGCTCTAATACATACACAGAGAGAGACTTATAAAATTGGGTTTAGTTTGGCTGAATGGTGAGCAGGCTGAGGTTCATTTCAGTATGGGAAGCTTCTGAACCATTTTGCAGGCACTATTCAGCTTTGCATTTGTTGCCCACATTGTGTATCGATATCTGTATGAAAGAAACATGACTCTTGCAGAGATTGTAGAGATCCATCTGCAGTGCACAATAAAGAAAACTGAGCCTTAAAACTAAAATTTCATCATTAAAATCTTGTGGTATCATGATGTTGCAGCATACATTCTATAGAATTATTGTTCGTTATAGAGAGCACACAGCATGCTATAACATCATCTGACTTTAAATAGATGACTTTTTGTCTATGTAACAAATATGCTAGCATATTAGGACATGTTAAGGATGCAGCTTTAATCATATGTTGCAAATAGTTTATCCTGGGCTGAAACCCTTAATATATCACCTTGCAGAGAATAGTATTTTGGGGGAGTGTGAAGGAAGAATGGAAGAGTGAAAATATAAAAAAAACCCTTCAGGTTTAGAAAGAAAGTGCCCAAACGCCCTTAACTTCAGAGTCTCAAATGCCATACAAAATGCTTAAGTACACCATGATGTCCCAGATTCTGTTGTTAGCACTAAGCCTTACAAAGAGAGATGGGAAAGGTGATGTGGCATATCTGTGCAGTTAATCAAGGAGAATCCCTCTCTGCTGATTATCAAGCAAGGATAGATTTCCTGCTCTGCTCTCCATACTTATACAAGAATAAAGACACTGGGGAGATAACATCGAAAACCATAATAAGAAAAAGAGATTATGTTAACTGTTGCTTAAGAAGTTTCTTTGTGTCACAGAAACAAACAAACTGAAGGCTTTAAAAATCAAAGGGCAATGTAACGTTGCAGTCCTATGCAAAGACAAAAGGACTAATAAAGAGCTGCCTCCTCTTGTTGCAGGTAGATCACAGAACTCTCACTGTTTTCAGCATGTGGACAGTGATGCCCTGGTACAACTACCAGCGCTGGGAATACCTGACTGGCTGGCTTTATCTTTGAAACTGGATTATAGGCAGTTTGTGCCAGCTTTATGATTGTACCTGAGAGGAGAACTATGCAAAACTGTATTCCTGGAAGAGAACCATTCAGGTCACGTGGACACGTGAGACTTAATTATTATACAAGATGAGACTCTTCCTGCCTCTATCCCCTTTTCAAGATACAGGGCCAAAACTCCATTCCAAAGAGCCATGTATAATGCAAACTGATCTTACTTTGTAGAAAAGATAAACTAATATGGGATGAACTCTCCAGAGTGGATGCACCCAAACAAGGCCAAAGAACAATAGCAATCCCAACACTCTAGTCTGAGCTGGACCCCACTGCACCAGCCATTTGGAGGGCTGTCTGACCTGCTATAGCTGAAAGAGGTCCTTCCTGTTCCCTGCTGGCTAGCCAGCCAACTAACAGCAGCACCTGCTGACATCCTGAGCCTTCACAATAGGGCTTTGGAACAAGTTGCAGAATGGAGACCTCTGCAGGGGTGAAAGTAATTTAAAGGACTTACCAGTAAGTTCTGTGCAGGGGGCGGGGCCTCAACTGGAAGGGGCATGGCCTCATTCGAAAGGGGCAGGGGCCTTTAGAGTTGTAGTGTGGCAGTCGGGAGCCCTGGGCCCTGTAAATCACTGCAGCTGAGAGCCCTGGGGCTCAGGGTCCATTTAAAGGGCCCAGGGCTCTGGGCACCACTACTGCAGCAGAGCCCCAGGCCCTTTAAATCACCACCTAAGCTCTGCTAGCAGCAGTGGCTGGGGGCTTGGATGGTGATTTAAAGGGCATGGGGCTCCCAACTGCTGCAACTGCAGCGGAGCCCCTGGCCCTTTAAATTGCTAAAGGAGCCCTGGGCGTCCCAGCTGCCGCCACTACTCCAGGGCTCTGGCAGTAGGGTTAAGGCAGCGATTTAAAGGGCCCAGGGTGATATCAGTGGCTGGATCCCCGGACCCTTTAAATAGCCGCCCGAGCCCTGCTGCAGGAGCCCTGGGGTAGCCTGTTTCTAGTTTCGACAATATCAACCTGTGTGGTATATTTATGAAGAGCCCTGTTAAAGTTGTTAATGCTACTTAGGTACATCAGGAAACTTTCAAAGGTGCAGTGAACCAAAGGACATTTTTATTAGATTTATTATTATTTATTATTCTGCTAACACTAGTTAGTCCTGCTCTGAACATCTAGGGATCCTCAACTGATAAAAATTGGCATGGCTTCCAGGAAGTCAATGGAGCCAGCTGAGGGTCTGGCACAAATTATGTTTCAGGAAAAACTAAATAGTTACGTTAAAAAAAGTGACCTGGACTTGTTATGAGACTGTTAATATTTGTTAATAGATAAGGTGCCGGTTGATGGTGCTCAAGGATATGTAACATTGTTAATGAGTTTTGTAGGACCAATAACACTTCTCTTGGTTGTGCATTACAAATATGCAGCTCTTTATATAGTGTTCTTTACAAAACCAATTATATTAAGTAAAGAAAGGAGGGAAAAGAAGCAGGGTCGGGGAAAGAGAGAATCTCTAGTGAAGAGTTAAGAACACTTTCCTCCATACAGTTATGATAAAATTTATTGGTTACTCCCATGAATAGTCCCACTGAACTCACTTTGTCCTGGTAGTGTTTGTAGTAGTGGATTCTTAGGTCCCAATCCTGCAGCTTGTTGAAATCAATGGGGCTCCATTCATCTGCAGGAATTAGCCTGTGATGGGTCACTTCAAGACTTTGTCTCCTATGTATTGTGCCTTACTTATTGTTGGTCTTTAACAAATAATAAATGCAAGGATATTTTTATTATTACCATCATGGCTATTATTAGTACTGGATGAATAATGCAAAACCATTTATCCAAATATTCTGTTAATTTTTAAATGAATTTTCTTGGGCCACATTTGCAGCCCTGTTGTGTTCATTTTTTGTGAAAATTTGACAAAACGTTCTTACAATCCACCCTGGCATACAATGCTTTAAATCCAAGGTGCTGATCCAGGCTGCTCTTGTCAATACTGCCTGCAGTGACCTGCAAGGAGCCTTGTCTCCATGAGGCAATCACAGCTTGACTTTATGTCAGGCCATCTGATTGGTCACTCTCTGGATTTTACAGGAGATCAACATTGGCTGGTGAAGAGGTCTGAATGGAGGGGAGCCCCTCTTCACCTCCTTTTGCTTCTCAGGGAGGCATCCATCTGGCCAGCTATGTTCTAAAAAAAAGACCAGTTTTCTGGCTGGTTGTGAAAGTTTGCAAGTTAATTCTTAAGTTTACTAGTATATTGCATTGCACAACTGACAAAGTGCATTGTAGGAGAATTTTACCCAACGCATCTGGAGGCATCCACAGTGGAACTGTGAACAATTTACACCAGCTAAGGTCTGCTTCCAGGTATTTTCCACTACTGCAGATGAGATGCTTGATTAGCTGAAACAGCGGTCTGATCCCGTATGACATACACATGTTCCTGTGATGAAGAATCTACCACACCTATGTATTTGCCATATACAATATGTCTGCAGATGTGCCTCTCCCTCAGCCAATGTGATTGAGGTGGAGAGGAGAAGGACCAGGAGGCAAAGGAGGAAAAGAAGAAAAGGGAATGGTGACATACTTACGAGTAACAATACCATACAACACAACAGTGAGACAAACTGTTCACCAGATGGAGGTTTTGAGCAAGGTTCAGAAAGGAGATGTAAGGGAGGGCTGGCAAGAGATAGGGCTAAATATTCAACCAACTGCTATAATAATGCCCATAAGTTTTGTATTTCAGTTGTAGTTGCAGACCTGCATTTGTTTTTGTGTGTGCAAAATTATGATGATGACTTTTAAGGCACTAGTGTGGATTTTACGAGTGCAAAAATTATTGCTGGTGAAATTTTAAGCAACCAGCTTTGAATATTTAGCCCATGGAGACCTGATAACAAAATTAGATTACTCCATAATTTAAAAATAGTTCTTTACTAATTAAAGAGTGAGGAAGCTTTCAGCCTATCTAGGTCAGGAAGCACAGAACACAAGGAAGCCAGTTAGAGGTAGTAATGAATGGTGTCACAAAAAAGATTTGCCACATCAGTCCCTCCAGCTGCTGCACATGCTGTTTCCACCATTTCTGCTGATAAAGGGGAAACAAACAGTTCTCCACTTCTGCAGTTAAAGCTGAAGCTAATGTTAAGCTGACAAATCAACTTTTAGAGTCCTGGGAGACTTGGCAAAGCTATCAAGAGGCACAAAGGCTACTAATGCTTATGTCATACTTCTCAACTCTCACATATTACCCAAGAGACATCACATTTTCTGGCTTAAAAAATTCTTGATTTTTTATATTCTCTTGGGCAAAATCAAAGCAGGCCCATTAATTCAATGAGCACACATATTTCTCTGCTTGATATTTTTCTCCATAAAACTCTCACTGTCCACTTTTTGAAGTAAGGAAGTATACTCTAGTTTGATACTGATGCTCTGAAGGATAAGAGTATTAGGAAACTCAGCATACAACAGGATCCCAGCCTCTGCCATTCATTGCATCACAGCATTCAGAACATGTAGAAGCTCATATGTAGGTGGAGAGACCACCATATACCACAATGCAACACTTAAAAGAAGGCTGTAGAGTATATTGCAATGAAGTGTTTCACTAATATGTATGAAATAGGCATGGCAAGTAGTATAATGGTATAAGAACCTAGATACTATAGAATAGAGTACAGAGCAGTCTCACATTTAGGCACAAAATAATAGACAATTAGAAGTAACCTATAAAACATTTGCACTTATCTAGCAATATTCAGGTTCATCTCTTCACAGATGTTGGCATGGTCACACACACATTTGAGCAGCTCTGACATTCCATCTAGCAGAAGGCAGTTGTGTGGGAAGACGGACAGAGAGACAGATGTGACTTTATAAAAAGACATTGTACAATCATTATAAAACACTTTTCTCACAACTGGCCTAAATCTCTTCAGTCTCACAATCCTCAAATAAAGGCAAGTTGTTCAAATCTCTTGAAAAGTATTGTGTTGTATTACTTGGAAAAATTAAAAGGATTTAATCATAAAGGCCTCAAAAAGAGGAATTCAGAAATGAGGGTTGCAACAACTTAAGGTTCAAAAGATGAACAAAGAAAAATGTATGGATGAGTCAGCCTAACATCAGTATCTGGTAAGATACTAGAACAAATTATTAAACAATCAGCTTGTAAGCACCTAGAGGATAATAGGGTCATAAGGAATAGCCAGCATGGATTTGTCAAAAAACAATCATGCCAAACCAATCTAATTTCTTTCTTTGACATGGTTACTTGTCTAGTGGAAAGGAAGAAAGCAGTAGATGTGAGAGATATTGATTTTAATAAAGCTTTTGACATAGTCCCACATGATATTCTCAAAAGCAAACTAGCCATGTGTGGCCAAGATGAAATTATTATAAAGTGGGTGCACAACTGGTTGAAAACAATAATTCAAAGAGTAGTTATCAATCATTCTCTGTCAAACTGGGCAGACTTATGTTGTGAGATACTAGAGGGGTCAGTTGTGGGTACATCAGTATTCAGTATTTTCATATTTTAATTAATGACCTGAATAATGGAGTAGAGAATATGCTTATAAAAATTTGTGGATGACACCCACAGCTAGAAGGGATTGCGAGCACTTTGGAGGACAGGATTAGAATTCAAAATGACCTTGACAAATTGGAGAGTTGGTCTGAAATAAAAAGACGTGCAAAGTACTTCACTTATGGGGTAAAAATCAAATGCACATTCAAAATGGGGAATAACTGGGTAGGCAGTTGTACTGCTGAAAAGGATCTGGGGGTTCAGTGAATCACATGTGGAATACGAGTCGATAATGTGATGTAGTTGCCAAAAGGGGTAGTATAATTCTGGGGTGTATTAACAACAGAAGTCTCATATGTAAGACACAGGAAGTAACTATCTGCTTTTTTCGGCACTGGTGAGGTCTCAGCTGGAGTGTACTGTGTCCAGTTCTAGGCAACACACTTTAGAAAAAATGTTGACGAATTGGAAAATTCAAAGAAGAGCAGTGAAAATATTAAAAGGTTTAGAAAACCTGAACTACGAAGAAAGATTAAAAAAACTGGATATGATTAGTCTTGAGAAAAGAAGCTTGAGGGGGGACCTGATGATAGTCTTCAAATATGTCAAAGGCAGTTATAAAGAGGATAGTGATCAATTGTTCTCCGTGTCCCCTGAAGGTAGGAGAAGAAGGAATGGGCTTAATCTGCAGCAACGGAGATTTATATTAGATATTAGGAAAAGCTTTCTAACTATATACAGTAGGTCAGTGCTTCTCAAAGTTGGGCCACCACTTGTTCAGGGAAAGCCGCTGGCGGTCCGGGCCGGTTTGTTTACCTGCCACGTCCACAGGTTTGGCCGATCGTGGCTCCCACTGGCCATGGTTCACCAGTCCAGGCCAATGGGGGCTGCAGGAAGAGGCACCAGCCGAGGGATGTGCTGGCCACCGTTCCCGCAGTCCCCATTGGCTTGGAGCGGCGAACTGCAGCCAGGGGGAGCTGTGATCAGCCGAACCTGCAGACGCAACAGGTAAACAAACCAGCCTAGATTGCCAGTGGCTTTCCCTGAACAAGCGGCGGACTGGCTTTGAGAAGCACTGCAATAGGTAGTTAAGCACTGGAATAGGCTTCCAAGGGAATCTGTGGAAACCCCATCGTTGGAGGTTTTTAAGATGGATGAACCAACACCTGTCAGGGATGGTCTAGGTTTACTTGGTCCTGCCTCAGTGCAGGGGCTGAACTTGATAACTTCTCGAGGTTCCTGCTAGACCTACATTTATATGGTTTTATGAATTTATGACACACAAGACTGAGGCCAGTGATGATAAAGGATCCCACATGCATTAGTTAATAGATGGCAGAATAATGTCTCACACAGCCCATGCTCAATTAAAATTATATTCGAAGACACTGGTATGCAACTCCCTTTATGGGAAAAGGAGTTGTGCTTGTGCATCTGAGGGCAGAACCACCACTTCTCCTATCTATTACACATTAATGAACCAATCTGACATATCATATGTTTACATTAAATCATATTCCATAGGGCAATAATCTTGGTTCTACTTTAAGATGAGTGGTAAAGCTATGTTAGAAACATGCAACCAGTATTAAAAACTATATTCAGTTTCAAAACAAGCTATTCTTCTTTCGTTCAAATTATTGATGATTTCTATAACGAAAGAAAGTAAGCCTAAGACAATATTCTTTAGCAAATGCCTGAGCTGAAAATTCGAACCCAGATTCAAAGTTCAGGGATATTCAAATTCACCGTTTTCATTTACTCTCTAACAGAAATATATGTCATGTCATGTTCAGATCTGGATCCAAATTCAGTCTCTCCAAGCCTGAGACTGTTGGTTAGGTCCATGGTTTTAATTAAGATTTAACTCTAATATTACTGTAATGCAGAAAGAGGAATGATAAGAATAAGCAAGCAAGAGGAGTTGAGTTCAGTTGTAAGAGAAAGCATAATCTCAAGGCTCTAGTGAAAATTTGGTGCGATGAGGAACATGAACGTCTAGGTATTTAAATACAGGAGGATGGAAATAAAATAAAGAGTTGGAATATGATATGGTGGAAAGCAATAACACACGCATCACACAGCAAATGAGAGAAGCTCAAGAAGGAACAGAATCATTACAGTGCAATGAGAAGGGTTGTTAGTCACCTGGTTAATTGTAATCATCTATATAGGCAACCAAACATGGATGATGTATAGGAATAGGCCTTCCTTAGGGAACTAGAAAGAGCAGCTTATAAAGGGTTGGTAGCTGAAATACCATATAATTACTATGTGACTATTCAGAGACAGTAGAACAAAGGCTGGGAGGGGATTCCTTCAAATACTGGATATGAAATATTTGCATCAAATAGAAAGAGAACCAAGCAAGAAGGAAGCAATACTGATCTGAAGTCCTCCTGGAGAAATTATTCGTGACATGGCAGCAGATGCACTCTTAGGAGAAAGGGATCACAGGGCCGAAAAATCAGTGCTGTTCAGGGGATCATGGGAATGAAAGGAGAGAGAAACTTTTAAAAAAACACCTTTTTCAGGAAAAGAGTAAAGACAAATGCCGTAGATTAGGCTTTGATTTTCAAATTGCAAGTAACAGATGAAGGATGTCAGGAGACAATTTTAAAGAGATATTCGTAAATGTCCAATAGAAATAAGTTTCTAACTTACTGTGACCCTCTCAATTCATGTTGCCATTATAATGTTGGTACCTGTATTTCTGATTTTGTCTAATAAAAGCCATTTTCTAAACCCATTGGGTAAGTAGGCACATACAAAAGTCCTGGGGCCAGCATTTTTTATAGTCTCTGGAAGGACTGTTCAGATAGAAATCTATATCTATGTGTGCCTGCTGCGTTAGTGATCATATGCTATGGCCTGTCTGTCATGGGAGATTATGGGGATACTGCAGGCAGGGGGCTACGGATCAGCCAGGATATGTACAAACTTCAAATTGCTGGCTATACCCCTGACTAAAGTCTACATAAATTATGTCCACCATGTCCTCATCATTTATTTCTTTTGTCATTCCTTCAAAGAACTCAGTCATGTTTTGTCTGACAGGATTTATTCTTGGTAAAAGCACTGCTGGTCTTTGCTTAATATCCCTTTTCTCCTATATATACCCAGCTCTTTCATCCCTCATGATTGATTCTCATATCTTAACTTTCAGCAATATATCTGATGATAGTTATTGAAAAGCAAGTTTCATCTGCCAAAACAAGTAGGATGAATTTAGGTAGCCTTATGCTTAAAATATCTATGTATCTGTTTATCCTCTTCTAAGGTACAAACAACTCATCATTACAACAATTGCCATTGAAGAAGAAAAAGACGTTCAACAGTCAATCGATTTTAAGGGAGAATCCAGTGTCTGGAGATATCAGCTTGACTTTGTGGAACACAGAGAAAAACCTTTAGTGCAGATATTTTTCATTCAGAAATCCATTTCCCACCTACCGTATCTATGTATATAGGTACTCCAACTAACATGTATAAATGAATAATTAGCTTAAGTTATCATGGGGCTATTCTAATATTGGTTCTCAACAGTGGTTAAAATCTGCAAGATGTCCTGATTTACCTGAACTACAAGATTGCTGTTATGAACCTGAATTTAATCACTGACCTTGACATATTTTCTAGGCTTCATATTCTGTCATTTTGTCTCCTCACAGTCTAAACTATATAGCAAAATCATGACTTGGTACCTGCGGCTGATAATATACATTTGCATGCTTGTGTCTTCTCTAGAGTTGGCTAATCCAATTCAATATCAGCATTTCTTAGGTCTCCCTGATGCATTGATCAGGAAACTTCAGTTAGTCTGGAATTCAGTTGTTAAAATTTTGACTGACACCGTGCATGAAAATCACATTACCTTGGTTGTAAAAAACCTTCTCTGGCTACCTGTAAAGTACAGGATTATGTGTAAAGTCCTAGTTATTAACTTACAAGTTCTTAAATTGACTTGGTTTTGAATACCTCAGAGACATTCTGGAACCACACATTCCCAGTCGTTTTCTTTGGTCTCAGTCAATTGGATTAGTTCTTTTTGGCTGAAGACATTGAGCTACAGGGCATTTTTAGTGTTTGCTCCCTCCTTATGGAATTCATTAACAATGGAGGTCAGACTAGCTGACTCTGTAACATGCTCTAAATCTAAACTTAATGGTACCTTTTCCAGATTGCTTACGACCATGTGTAAACTTTATATGATATGCTGTTTTTTCTTAGATTTTTGTATCAAGTATATGCATAAATGTGTAAATGTATTCTCAAATTGGGTTTTTTTTTACATATTTCAGAGTAACATTTAGTCTGGTCTTATGTTTTTATGCTTCTTTTCCTCAGACAATGTACTGAAATGATGCTGAAAGTCAAAGTCAACTTTATAATTTGCATATATTATTATGCTACCTTTACCAACAATACTGCAAGGATCCACAGAGAAAAAAACTTGGCAGATAAAAACTTAATGCTTAAGCAAGACATTCATAGTTTTGGAGGATATTTGACCGTCTGATCTGGAGCAAAATTTCCAGGATTAAGAGCAGAGCACGTGAGAAAGAGAGAAACTAATTTTTAACCTTTCACTACAAAACTGTGGATACTCACTTTTAAAATATGTAGAGCTTGATTCTGCTCTCAGTTACATCAGTGCAAACTCAAACTAGTTCCATTAACTTCAATGAATTTACACCAGAGTAAAGAAGAGAATAATTTGGGTCTTAGATCAAATTAGGCTCTAATTTGAATAACTAATAAGACTGGATCAGACTATAATTATACTGTACTAATAGACACACCGATGAACCCCTATACAGGGTAATCAAGTTTACATTGATTATTCAAATTCCACAGTGGTACTGTATGCGAACACAGACTTGTCTTACTTTTACAATCTAAGAGAGTGATTGGTGAAATGTACAAATCTAAAGCTATGTTGATTTGCTCCCCTTTGTCCCTATACCCCAGGCCTTGGGCAAGCATCTAACCAGTTTGTGAGTGGGAATGATGCAATCCAGAGAAAGGCAGGAGTGCAGGTAATCCAGTCTATGGATATGTACCACCTATTGGTGTATCACAACAATACATGAATGACTCCATGTCCTGAGCTTGCATGCCAACACAGTTATGGGTATATGTCATCACTTTAAAAAAAAAAAGCTATTTCTATAGACTTGTAAGACATACTGGTAAGTTTGCCTGGTTTGAATTAGGCTGAGTGGTTCATGATGGCGTAAGGAGGAGAAAGACATTTTAATAAAACCAGCCAAATCAAACCTCCTCTGCCAAATCGACTGTTCACAGAATAGGTTGACAGGGCATTAAAAGCTGTACCAGTGCTTTCTACATGTGAAAAGGGTGCCTAGCACCTAGATTTAACGGAGCTCTAAGTAGCTATAGATAATTTATTCTAGGTATAGCTTTAAGTTCTGTTTTTTCAGAGAATAGAACTCCTACAAAAAAGTGGTTTTCATGCAAATCAAAACCAGTTGAAAGCTTGCCAAAACCAAGATGTAATATAAGATGGCATTTAAGCCTCTGTCTTTTCTGTCTCTGGAGATATCATCATAAAATAAAAGAATTCATCAGGTAGTGTTTTCTTCATTATTCAACAGAACAATTCTGAAATGAAAAAGATAATTAGACATACAGTGCTGTCAATACATAGTTTATGAGATTTTGATTAATTAGCCATGGTAAAAGGTTTTTATATAGTCATAATTAATTTATATTTCAGGAAAAAAGGCAAACAGACACTATACATATTTTAATATTTTTCCTGGTGATAGGTTTATCAAAATGGTTCTGGTATTTTGATGATCCTTCTGCACTTCTTTCTTTTAGGGACACCTTTCAAAGTGTCAAAGGGAGATCTAATAGCACAACTACCATTGACTTTACACCCAGCTAACACACCTCACACTGGGATCTCGTCCTGCACCTCTATTCCTGGTCCTTTCTAACAGCATCCTTCTGTTTTCAGTAACATAAGCCCTTATCCTTAAGACTCAGACTCAGACCCAAGGCAAAAACTATCACACAGAATAATTTCACTGTCTAGGGATTTGTGAAACTGAGCAGATTACTCATTTGTGCTTGGGTGGGGGGGAACAAATGTCCATCAGACGTAGTGCAGCTTCTGTATAAGCATTTTAATTATTAGTTTTCAAAGTGGTTCAACTCACTGATGAGGCCACCTCATGCGACCTTATCTAATGCCCACTGAAGTCAGTAGGAGTCTTTCCATTGACTTCAATGTGTTCTGGGTCAGCTCTTTAATAATCTTCTGGTGACACTGCAGACAGGACAATTATAAAGTGTGTCAAAAACCGGCTTCTTCTCTTGTTTTGACAGAAGCCATAGCAATAAACACTAGCTAAAGAAAATTGTTAAACTGCAGGATTCTAAATAATATCCATTTAATTTCTGTTTAAGCATATTGGCTGTAGCACTGCACAGAATGGTTTGGAGCTCTGAAAAATTCTACAATAGTTAAGATTCCTGAATAAATAATTCTCAATTAAGTGTTAGCACCTAATTATGTTAACTTATAGTAATTACCAATGCAATTATGAAATTGAAGATTAACCTGGAAATGTAGACTGGCTAATTTATTTTTATGATAGCTATACAGTAATAGCATGTGTAGAAGGACTTCTACAGACACAAGCATGGTAAGGGTTACTTTAACTCATATTTAGGAAGCAAGATAATTTTGCAACACTGAGAATGTCTGGCTAGATTGCACCAGCATGCATATCTATCTCCAAACACCATGCTTAATTTTATTTTTTTATATTCTCCTGTATCCTGCACAGAAATATTGGACAAAATGCAGAGACACCTTTGAGTATGCCATTTTTTATTAATCTTTAGTTGTTGCTTCCAAATGTTTAATCTTTTTTCTTTTACCTGCAGAAGCCAATTTCATTTTAAGTGACAAAAGAGAACATCTTTACTCTATTTTTATCACAGATAGGATGAAGAGGCGATGTTTTGATTTTGGCTTGGCAAAACCAAAGCTAGAGATAGTTTGCTTTCTGGCTGTATTTTATGTGAACCTTCAAAGTTCGAGGGTAGGGCCAATAAAAGATTCAATGTTTTGCACTCTCTCTGATTCTCATGAGAGATGGCTACAGTAAAAAGCAACAATAAGGGCAAAACTCTGCTCTCAATTACCCTGGTGTAAATCAGAATTTCCTCCCAGGTTTACACTGCTGTAACAAAGAACAAAGTTTAGCCATGGAGCTCTGTTGTAAGTCATATGATGCATAAATAAGGGTCCAGTCTTGCAATTCCTACTCATGCAAGTGGTCTCATTGAAGTCAACATCAGCGAAGGCTTAAAGTATCTTTTATTTATAGTGCGACTTAAAATGAATATGATCCATTGAAATCTAACAAAAATAATAAATTATAGTTGTGCTGGGTTCATGAAAATATCCAAAAAGTGACAAAGCAGTAAAGATTACCTCACATAGATAGATTATATATTATTTGTGTGTCGCTTCCACTACTCTTTCTTTTACAACCAAAAGTATAAAAACCATGTGATTAGCCATGACACTTTGTGTTAGCTTTTACCCAGATAAATGTCAGATTTAGATAATCCTATGGGATCTACGCTGCAAACACTAAGTAACATGACTCTCTGAAGTTAAAAAAAAATATTATTGAGTTTTGATTGCCAAATTGTACACTGGTACAATAGCTTTGCAGAATCGTGTGAAGGTGTAAGTTTAGCAACCCCCTCCAAATGTTTATTTTCTGAATCACTGAAGATCAAGTATATGGTAAAGCTGATTGCATTATTCATTATGCAAAGGATGCTGAGTGTACCTCTCTTATCTCTCTTTCTCTATGATAGTATATTAACAACTCCAGTCTCATAGGAAAACATATTTGAAACCCATTGAATGATAAATATTGGATGCATGGCTGGCAAAGGAGAGGATTGATTTGGAAAGAGACATAGATACAATTTCTGGTCCCAACATGTGGGTTTTTTAAATGACTGATTAATTATATTTATGAACTTAAGTATGTGTATCATGATTGTGAAATACCTAAAACATTTTCTATTGTAAATATGAAGCACTACAACTATATTGTCCCACTAAGTCAAATTGTCAGTGCTCCAAATTTTGCCTTCATTTGTACCCAGGGAAGTCAAATATTTATAATGGCCTATTAAGCCTGAATGTCCTTGGAAAGTGAAGAATCGCAAGCAGGTGTTTTTTTCTACTACTCAGTGACCCAATATCCTTTTCAAAAAGAAGATTACCTCTTCTAGAGTTAGATTTTGTCTTTAAGGCACAGCCTGTAGCAAGAGGTGGTGTTACACAACCCCCGAGGCAGGTCTGAGAGACACTGAGGAGCACCCCAGTGTTCAGAGAGGACAAGCACACTGCTATACCTTTCTGTGGGCTGGTGGCTCCTATGTCCTCACTCCATACTATGTTGCTGCAAACGGACCAGGCAGATTCTAGCCTCTGGCAATTTGATCCTTTGGCTTTCAGTCCTGATCAGAACCAGGAACTAAACAGGTTCTAATAAATGAAAAATAATGAAATAAATTAAGAGAAATTCTCTAAACCACACAAAAATGATTCATTTGAGCTTTGGGTGAAATCAGGTTGTTTCTTATTTAATTTGTACTGGATAGCCTATCCCTACATATAAAAGGCCTCAATATCATTATATCATACATCTCCATGAACATCAAATATTGTAATCATTCTCTGTTATTTGGCTGTTTTAACCTGAATGTTTGAAATATGCATAACAAAAGGAGGCAGGCTTTCTAACCTGAAACAGAATCTGATACTGGAAGAGAGAAGGTGCGGACAGAGGAGTGAGAACAGCAAATCGAGCCCAAGTACTATATTACCATGCCACTCCCCCCTCACCCATTCAATAACAGCGGGTCATTGCTACTGAAATCTGGCTGTTGCTGTTGGTTAACTAACAAATGCGAAAATCATACACTTGTCTGCCAAATATTTACAGCTGCATGTTTGTTGCTGCTGATCCAACCATCTGCAGAATATACCAGCCAGTGAAAAAAGAAATCCACAGCATAGTTAAGAAACAACATTTTAATTTGCTGAGTTTTGTGCTGCAACTAAGAACAGGCATTTGTTTTCAGGGCTGTTGGGAGAGAATACTGCTCTTTTGACCAACAGCTATGAACTCAAACTGGGACCCCCAACCAGTAGCCAACTGATTTTAGCATGCCTAAGATCCAAAGGGATTCTGACTCAAGGGCCTGACCCCATCTCAATGAGTTTTTGATCAGGCTCCAAAAAAAAGGTAGGTTGAAAATAGCTAAATTGAAATATACCCACTATGCAGCTGCGGACATCAAGTGGCATTCTGCACATTGTTCTGTTTTTATATCCCCTTTTGCTTTAGTGTGAGGGATTTTTACTGCCTTTTTTCCCATTTTTAATTTCTACATTGCAGCTTCCAAAGCTTCTCAGTTTTGCAAACTTTTTTTCAAGGTAAACTTGCTCATCAATTTGGTTTTCAAATTTCTCACAGCTATCATGACACTGTGACCAAATGCACTCGGCATGCACACTCTACATACTACTGTAATAATCTTTGTATGAAATACACCTAGTGAGGTGTCATCTGAAAGCTAATAACTCACTGGTCAATAATATCAGGGTGAAATGTATGTAGAAACACTATGTGTAATGTTATGAGATCTCCCCTATATGATGTTAAAGGCACATATTCAAACTCACTGTAGCCTCCATTCGGGAGAACTGGTCAAGCAGACCTGACTTAAACAAAGGGATGTGTGTTTACCTCAATGTGCATATAAGCTGTAAACTGAGTTCTCAGGAAAATGCTTTTGAAAGGATGATTGAACTATAAAGGTGAGGAGCAAAAGCACCCAGGTTTTCTTCCTGTCCATCTCTCTCTTTTCAACTAAGAAGACAAAAGAAACAGCCATTGGACACTGGGAGCAGATCCTGACCTGAAACTTGGTTAGCAATGCTACTCAAAACCTGTGGTAAGAATTTCATCTCGAACCAAGTCTAGTTTAAGTTTAGTACTAGGAAGCATTTTATCTTTATTTTTCTTGTAACCATTTCTGACTTTAATGCCTTAATACTTGTACTCACTTAAAGCCTATTTCCTGGTAATTAAATAAACTTGTTTTATTCTTTTATCAAAACTAATCCAACAGGCCTAATACACCTGGTCTGTCCAGGTGAGGGCTGGGCAGTGCAGAAAATATATTTGGAGGGGGGGAATCTGGGACTGGGAGTGTGTTGGGGTCACCCTGCATGTAGTAATCAAGGCTGCTGGATGACAGAGTGGCTGGTGTTTGCTGACTGGCTGCTGGGGTCAGAATTGCTGGACCAGAGCTATGGGTGTGACCTACCTGCTGTTTGGCTGTTTGTGAGAAGCCCAGGTTGGGAGTCACAGCAGGAAGGCATTGTGAGTCATCCTAGGTTGCATGGCAGGTGGTGACCCTTCATGGGTCTGGACTGCACCCCGGAATTCATAGTCACCCTATTGGGCCTTATTATCAAGCTCTGAAGACTGTACATTTAACCTACATCATTCAGATATCATTATAAAATATGGGATGCGGGAAAATATGATGTAACTATGACAAATATGTAACCAGGTGCAGCAAAATTTTAGGGTGAAATTTTCAGAAGCACTCAGAGCTGACCTAGCAATGGTAAAACTCCCATTGACTTCAATGGGAGCAGAGATAAGCCAATACCGATAACTTCTGAAGATCCCACCTATTAAAAAGGAGAAAAAATGAGTATTTTAGATATTTATAATTCAAATAACTGTAGGTTCTTAAGGGGTGAGGAGAGAGATGTATCACTTTGTCATAAGTAGATAGGTAAGGTAAGGGTTAAGTTTCTTTTACCTGGAAAGGGTAACCAAACACCTGACCAGAGGACCAATCAGAGAACTGGATGGTTTAAAGTCAGGGGCGGGAATTTGTATACTCGGGGTCTTTTTTGTTTTCTCGGCTGTGAGTAAACAAGGTTTCCTCCTAACTCCTTCTTATCTCAAATATTATACCAAAAGTCTGGAAGTACAAAGGAAAACAAAGTGATTCGGCTATGAGGAGCTTTGTGTTGTATGAATAGATGTGGAGGGCTGTGTCTTTGTGGCTTCCTCGGCTGTGAGGAACAAGCTACCTTGCTGATTCCAATCTCCTTCTCATTCTACTAAGGGGCAGTGAGTACAAGACGGGAACAAAGTAAAATCGGCTATGATATGCTTTGCTTTGTACTTACTGTGTGTGATTGCTGGTCTATTTAAATTGGCTATTTTTTAAATCAGACTGGGTTATTCATATTTTCTTAAGTAGGAGCCTGTATTAATTTTGATGCAAGTTATTATTCTGTATTTTCTCTTTTTCTATATAAAGCTTTCTTTTTCAAAACTTGTGGAAGTTTCTTTTTCTAGTAAGGCAGAGAAATTGAAACCTCTGTATCAGGTATCTGTCTCCCTCACGGGAAGGCAGGAACGGGGAAAGGCAAAGCCAAGCTGTTGGTATTTTGCATCTCAATTGTCCTGAGGGAAAAGAACGCTTATCTCTTGGGAAACAAAGAAACAGGTTATCTGGAGGTCCCCCCAGGGGAGGGTTGGGGACACCAGAGAGAGGAAAGGGGGGTCAGGCCCTATCAATTCCTGACCTGGTGGCAGCCTATCAGATCTAAGCTGGAGATTAAGCTTAGAGGATTTCATGCTAGTACTTCATATTTGAAATCTAATGTTCAAATTGAGGAAAAATACTACGACACACTTCACCTCTCACAAACCATATTCCTCCATTGAAAAACAAATCAGTCTAAGGGCCGGCAAAATGGAGGAAAAATAAATCAAATTAACTACAGGTGTTATTAATTTCAAATGGACACCCCACAACATGTCCTAAAGTTTCTAATGTACTAGCAAACAAGATTAACAATTGTTCTATACTAGCAGAGCTGGTCAGAAAATGATCACTTTTGTCACCTTTGTCCAGCTTGTCCTTGTCCGTCCCTCCTCGAATGCATGTCAACACCACACGATTCTATTTTGTTGCAAGCAGTTCTTTCCATTTTTGGCTAAAGAGTTTTGTCATGGGATCGGCCCAGAGCGTTTTCAGTCTGCCCAGTAGTTGCTTGTGGTCTCTGGGGATCCAGTCACTGATGTGGGTTGTCCACCTATTGTCTTGTCTGCGGACTACATGACACACCCATCTTTGCTTTGCGTCGTACATTGCCTGCACTACACTGGTCACCTCTGTATGCCTTCTGATCTCCTCATTCAGTATATGACCACGGAGCAATATCTTACACATTCACCTTTCCATTGCTCTCTGGGTGACAGAGAATTTTTCTTCCTCTGCTTTCGTCATTGACCAGCTTTCTGCTCCGCATATCATTGCTGGTAGAACAGTGGAGTTAAACAGCTCTTTTCTTTTCTTCATGGGCAGTTCATCATTGATTAGAGACATCTTTATTTTGTTGTAACTTGCTCACCCAGCCTTTTGCCTCCTACTGCATTCCCCTTCAAATGAGTTGTCTCTGCTCAGCTGCTGACTCAAGTAAATATATTTGTCAACCTTCTCAATTTCATTCCCGTTTACAGTGATGATTCCTTCTGCGCAATGCTCATTCTACATTCACTTCGTGTTCAATGTGTTCACTTCCAGCGAAAGTGTTTGCAGTTGCTGTAGTTTGTTCTCTGCAAGCCACACAAAGCAGAAAATGATACTTTCTGCAAAAGAAATCTTTTTCTGGAAAATTTCACAGGTATTTTCTGCAAAAATGTTCATTTAAAAAAAATAAAAAATTTCAACCAGCTCTATCTATCGTGTAGTCTCAGCAGGATCTCACCTTCACTGCAACAAATGTACATATAAAGTGAATTGATCTATGTGTATGTAACCCTTCTGCCCCTCTGAATTGGCAGCAACAAGGGCCGGGTTCAGTATCCAGGGGTTCCGTTTCAATAACACAATGCATAACCAGCTCGAGCCCCCACCCAGTGACCTGGGGCACTTACATACCACACCCCCCTGGGCGCCTCTAGGAGGCAATACTTCCCCTCTCGCAAGCACAGAGTCTGAGTGTAGCAAAATCTTTTTTAATAAAGGAAGGAAACAATGCAGCATCCCACTGGAGAAACACCACAAACAGGATTATAACACAAACCATAAACAAAAAAAAACCTCACCCCCAGGTACGTTTGGCAATGTCCTTTTCCCCTTAGGGTCTTAAGTCCAATCACCCCAAAGTCCAACAACCCAAAAGTCTCTGGTCAGTGCCACCCCAGAATTCAAGAGTTTATCTGCAGAGTTCTATCCCCCCCAGCCTGGGTGGAAATAGGGGGGTAAGTCCACACAGGGTGTTAAGGGGCACCTTATGTGGGCCAGGGCCAACTGCTCCACCTCTCTGTGGAGTTCTGCTGCAGCCTTCACCATGACCAGCTCCATCACAGCAGCTGTGCTGCTGCTCCAGCTGTCCATGCAAACCACTTCACTCTGCTCACTGTTCCATGGGCTGCTCCAACACACTGCAAACTGCTCCACTCTGCCAGCTGCTTAACAATAAGTCTTCAGGCTCCCCCACTAGTTAACACAGCACTCCATGATCTCAATTCAGCTTTTTCAGTGATTTCAGCTCTTAGTAGGGGAGCCCTGGTGCTGGTGCACCATTGGCCCAACATGAATTCAGCTCAGCAGTCTCTAGATGGACTCCTAATAGAATCAAAAACTAGCTCTACTCTTTAACATTGGAGAGAGGAGGATGTGCAATTGGTGTTCCAGGCCCTCAAAAGGAACCCATACCATTAGGTACACACACCAGTCCCCAACCTCTCTCAATTCATGGGGTTTTGGAACCCACATCCCATGTTTTGCAAGTACCACCCAAGTGAGCTTGAGTCATTTCCGTCACAAAGCCGTCCCACAGCTCCCCATTCACACAATCAGGGTGACAAACTTTTTTTCCTTCTGCCCCAATAACAAAGAAACTGGGGATCCCAGAGCAGTTAAAATAACCATCCCAGGCTGCTGTGGGGTTATGCTAAGTGGAGGGGGTGGATGCCAATGCAGATACTCGAAATCTCTTTCCATACTCTGAAATTCTTGAAATTCTTTTCACACTCTCTACAATTCACCACCAGATGTCAGGGTAGTGCTCATCTATTATCCCAAATGATCTCTATGTGCTTTACAAATTAACAAACAAGATCACTGGATCTGCTGCTGAAATTCAGCCATCTCTTTCTGAAACCTCAGTGCCTAGCAACACTATACAAATGTTTAGGACAAGAAGAGAAGAGAGCGATCCAATCAAGTAGAATTAACGTAAGCAAAGTATAAACACTTAAATTGGAATTTGGGCAGGACACTGAGATTAGAAAACCTACTCTTATTATTGACATCACCATGCACTCTTTAATGGTCAGTATCCTTCTGCAGCACCGTGCTTCACTGGATCAGTACTGACTCAGAATGAAAAATGCCACATAATGAATAATCAGTACCACTTCCTTCAGTTTCTTTGTATTCCTAAGAGGTCTCGTGTCCAAGTGCTGACATAAAACTGTCCCTTCATAGATTGTGAAACAATCCTCTGCTGCACATAATATCCACTAGGTGCAGCAAAAGTGGGGACCCTCAAAGGAATCAGGTGCAGGTCCCCACTCCTGAGGGCAGTACGGGGCTGGTTCAGCTGCAGCAGCAGTTTGAGCAGCACTGAAGTTACTCCAAAAGATGCCCTCAATGCATTAGCCCTAAGGGGGTCATCCACCAGCTGGGGATGGTGTGCTAGCCATGCCTCCTACACTCCTTGGCATGATTCCTGGGCTGGGGACTAAAAAGGAATTGGTGCAGGGCTGGCTATCAGTGATTTCCCTATAATAAGGAAATCTCCAGTTATCTGTTTAAAGCCCTCCATATGGCCCCTTTGAACAACTGGAGCATCACAAAGATGCCATAACAGGACTCAGGCTTGCACCCCTTATGTAAACACAACACAGGATTGTACAGCTGGAGGTTGTAGTATATAGTGACATGCTTCAGCATTTTTGTTTTATGAATCTAGAAACTGTGTTTACCCCTCCTGGTTACAGAAGAGCAAATGAGAGTTCCTGGATTGTTCCAAAAATGTAAAGCAGGATCAGCCGTAAAAGATGTTGAAGCAGCAGCATTTCCCTGAGAAGCAGCCAACTTAGAAGTGGAATATGGATTAGTGTCATCAAGAGCCGCAGCAAAAGCTGCGGAGGCAGCCTGTGATGGGGCACTTCCCTTTTTCAACATTCTGAGACTGTATAGTACAGTCACATAGAAAATTTCTGTAGAAATATTTTCCCAGTTTTGTCCAGCTCTACAATACAGGTTTACCCTCTCTAGCTGTTCCAGAGCTCAAGTTGCAGAATGAGAATGGGTAGATATAATATACAGAAGGTGTAATTTGATTTGCCTAAATATAAAAAGAAATTATTCCCCCATTACTATATACAGAATATTGGTGGTGACAATCAGGATGTATTTATGTAATTTCAGATTAGTATATAGAGGACTGTAGTATTTACACAGTTACTATGATTACCTGAATAGTCTCATCCATAAGCTAACATGTTAGAATGCATTTATACAGAACTGTAAAAAAATGCGTATTTTTTTCCTTTTACTCTGCAATTATTACTGCAAAAGTTCATAGCTTCTTTCCAAGATCAAGGAGTTACATTTCCTCCTTTTAATTTACTTGATGTAGACCAAGGTTTTAATTACATACGTGGATTCTTGATATTCACTATCTCTTCAGGAATGTGCTTATTCTAAAAAAAGTTAAATAATCCAAATGTATTCCTTATACAGAAATAAAGCTTTTTTCCCCTTCTGTGAGAGAATTGCTGCTTTAAATAGTCTCTCAAGTTAGGAACAGAATGATTCTTTTATGTCTGTATTCAATTCATACTGATTTCATGTCTGTATTCAATTTCATATCTTATATCCTCCTGCAATGTCACAAGAAATAAGGCCAACATTTTAAAACTGGAGTGTCTACAGTTAGGTACCTAAATCCATATTGGACAGCTAAACAGGTTTCCTGATTTTCAAAAGTGCTAAGCGAGCACCTATTGATCTCAGTTACTCAAATTATTTTAATGGATTAAAGGGGTATTTTTTTAAAGACATACGTGGAAGTCAGGTACCCAACTGCTAATTAACTTTCAAAAAGAGCTAGGAAGCTATCTGTTCATTGAGTCTATGAAAACTCCCTCTAACTTTAGGCACCAAAGTTTCAAAATTTTGGCCGTCTTTAAGCATCAGAAGGGCTGCAATCTTCATCTAGTTTTCTCTGGATGTGTAATCAATACAAAGAATAAAGCCTGTTCCCACCTTAGTGTTTCCCTTTGAGTAATATCATTTCTTATAACATATGGCAATTATCCATTCTTAGTACCATTTTTCAAACAACAATGAATAATCATTCGGTACATATGTGCTCTTCTCTTATAATTAAAAAGTAATATCCCTCTGAACAATTTTAAAATGTACTCTCAAGAATGGATTTAGCTAAATCCCACACAGAAACTGGTGCACAGTCCATATTTTGAGTGTTTTATTCCCTATACACACTGTAATAATACATAAATAAAATGCAACAATGAAAACAACCCAGGAAACTACAGACCAGTTAGTCTGTAGTTTGGGAAATAAAAACAACCCAGGAAACTACAGACCAGTTAGTTGAACTTCTGTGCCAGGGAAGATAATGGAGCAAGTAATTAAAGAAATCATCTGCAAACACTTGGAAGGTGGTAAAGTGATAGGAATAGCCAGCATGGATGTAACAATCGTGGTCAAACCAATCTGATAGCTTTCTTTGATAGGATAACGAGCCTTGTGGTAAGGGAAAGCGGTGGATGTGGTATACCTAGACTTTAGTAAGGCATTTGATACGGTCTCGCATGATATCCTTATTGATAAACTAGCAAATACAATTTAGATGGGGCTACTGGAAGGTGGGTGCATAACTGGCTGATAACTGTACTCACAGAGTAGTTATTTAATGGCTCCCAATCCGGCTGGAAAGGTATACAAAGTGGGGTTCCACAGGGGTCTGTTTTGGGACCGGCTCTGTTCAATATCTTCATCAATGACTTAAGTGTTGGCATAGAAATACGCTTATTAAGTTTGCAGACGATACCAAACTGGGAGGGATTGCAACTGCTTTGGAGGACAGGGTCAAAATTCAAGTCATCTGGACAAATTGGAGAAATGGTCTGAGGTAAACCGATGAAGTTCAATAAAGACAAATGCAAAGTGCTTCCACTTAGGAAGGAACAATCAGTTTCACACATATAGAAGGAGAGACTGTCTAGGAAGGAGTATGGCAGAAAGACATCTAGGGGTCATAGCGGACCACAAGCTAAATATGAGTCAAACAGTGTGATACTGTTCAAAAAAAGCAAACGTGATTATGGGCTGCATTAACAGGTGTGTTGTAAACAAGACACGAGAAGTCATTCTTCCGCTCTACTCTGCGCTGGTTAGTACTGTATCCAGTTCTGGGCACCAAAACATCCGCTCTACTCTGCGCTGGAGTACTGTATCCAGTTCTGGCACACATTTCAAGAAAGATGTGGAAAATTGGAGAGGTCCAGAGAAGAGCAACAAGAATGATTAAAGGTCTTGAGAACATGACCTATGAAGGAAGGCTGAAAGAACTGGTTATTTAGTTTGGAAAAGAGAAGACTGAGAGGGGACATGATAGCAGTTTTCAAGGTATCTAAATAGGGTGTCATCAGGAGGAGGGAGAAAACTGTTCACCTTAGCTCTAATGATAGAACAAGCAGCAATGGCTCAACTGCAGCAAGGGAGATATAGTTGGACATTAGGAAAAAGTTCCTAACTGTCAGGGTAGTTAAACACTGGAATAAATTGCCTAGGAGTGTGGAATCTCCATCTCTGGAGATATTTAAGAGTAGGTTAGATAAATGTCTATCAGGGCTGGTCTAGACAGTATTTGGTCCTGCCATGAAGGCAGGGGACTGGACTCGATGACCTCTCAAGGTCCCTTCCAGTCCTAGAGTCTATAGCCATTGCATTCGGCAACTGTACACTTTTCTGGTGTTTAAACCTGAGCCATTTTGTGTCTGTATAAACCAAGATTAAGAAGAGCAAGGATCATATTTACTCCTTTCATGGGGTCAATGTGAATAACAATTTATTATTGCTATAAGACCATCATAGTGCATGACCCTTTAGAGGCCACTGCCCTGAGGAACTGCCAGATGCTGGGACCAGACAAAAGGGGATGGATCACTTGATGATTGCCCTGTTCTGTTCATTCCTTTTAAAGCATCTGGAATTGGTCACTCTTGGAAGACAGGATATTGGGCTATATGGACCACTAGTCTGACCCAGTATGGTCATTCTTATGTTCTTAGGGAAATTACATACATCCTCCTGTAGGTTTATCTTCCATCTGACTCTGCCCCCTATCAAACTGCATTCTCTCTGTGGCTATAATCAAATGACAGCCACCTGTCCACTGAGGAAGAGTTTAATACATGTCTACATGGATACTTTGTATTCTATATTTTTTAAGCAAAATACACAAAAATCCAATGTAATTCATTTTAAGAGTATATAACAATTAGGCCTTAACAGTTAGCTAACCCATTTTGTTCTAAAATTCAACAAACTCCAAGAGAATCTCTTTTTATACAATCTTTTGGATATGTCATTTGCCATTTATATTTGATGGCCTTAAGGAAAAAAAAGTTATAAAAAGGTATTAATGCAAGTAGATAATAAAGCTGCATTCTATAAATCTATAGCAGCTTACAGTAATCATTAAAGCATGCAAAACTCTTTCATCTATTCAAAAATATGCAGTGCACAGAATGCCTGCTAAGGTGCATGACAAGTCAGAGTTAAATATATATTAATAAATGAATTAGCTTCATAAATAATAGCCATAATGACATTTTAGGAGACAATAAGTCTGAGGATTGTCAGAAAATGGTTGATGTATGAGCTTCACATCTCAGTGATTCTTCAAAATGAATAGGCTTTGCGAGATAGTTCAGATCCACGACCAGCCTATTTCCTTGAATAATTTACTTGTTGTCAATTTGTACAGCCACATTACACATGCAAATTGTGCTGCCTGTGCAAACACCACTTGGAGATGATAAAAACAAATTTACGAAGGCTATAGAGGAAGGATTTATTTCACTTCCTCGCCCAGGTCAAGCAATACATGTATCTGACAATTGTGTGTACCCAATTTTGTTGTAATTATATCAGCAAATTATTCTTTATAATCTTATTATTTTTAGCAGTCTCCTTGTGCTTGGGATAATTAGCTTTCTTCACTCAGTGTAAAAACAATTCAACTTGCCAGCTAGGCAGGGCACAGCTCCATTATCTGTTTTGGGTTTAAATTTATTCCCTATATTCTTGGATACTTTGTGTAAATTAAAAATTTCATAGTCCCTAATACTGTACACGCTGTTCATTCAGTGATGAATTAAGGTCCCTAAACCTCTACGTTTGCTGTTAGATATCTCACCCACTTTATATGTTAATCTGTGCTAATGAATTCCACAACCCCTAGCCACAGCAAGATGACTAAAATTATTACCACTTACAGAGATATGCCTTTTTCATTTAAAGTTCAATTCAAATGGCTCCCATAAACAGTCTGCCACACAAAGATACCTCCTTTAAAGAAGAGTTACTTACCTGTAAGTAGAGTTCTCTTTGGCTACACATTCCTAAGTTACATGACCTCTGGTTTGTGGCACAAGGAGAGTGGATTCATAGCTTGATAGTTGAGACTTTTTCTTCCAGGCACTTCATTAGCTCGGCATCTTGTGTGCCTCCAAGGTTATTCATACCACACCCTGTCACGTAACTGCTCATTCCTTTTTGAGGTAGGCTCTAAACCAAGCAGTTATAGCAAACAGGCTCCTAAAGGAGAGGAGGTTGGATTGACTGAACACCTATAAATTGTATTGCATTGAAGGACTTACGGTTAAGTGTTCTTTCTCTGCAGGCAAATATCTATGGAACAACACTCTTGCATACTTAAAACAAACACCGCACACGGGCAACAAACAAAACAGACATATTACTACATGTTGTAACATACCCATGGCCACATCTGGATGTCAGGTTGCTTATAGCATGGCTACTGGGAACTTCATAGTGAGAGTGGGGATAGAACTCCTGATCCTGATCCTAAAGGACAATAATCTACTACAGTCTTCCCTACTAAAGGAGAATCTAGTTAGCAGTACAAGATCTCAGCTGGGCAACTCTGATCCCAACCAGCAGAGGGCACTGGTACACACAGAGACTGAACAGGTTCATTAAACTATCTTGAAAAATCCACTGTTATTTGTACAAGTGAAATCATGGCAGCACATTTTTGAGATACTTTATAAGTATCAAACTTGCCCCAGAAAACTGAATGTAGAACAAAAATAATGCTAACACGATCAAGCTTCTAGTAATAATGCTTTCCACTTATACAGCTCCTTATATTTTCAAAGTGCAGTAATTAATTTCACATAACGCCACTGAAATTAAACACTAATTAATTTCACATAACACCACTGGAAGGTAGCTAAAATAGTATTATTTGTTTCACAATCTGAAATAGAGAGAGGTTAAGTCACCTGCCCAACCTCCACAGCATCAGTCTCAGATCCAGGAATTCTTGGTTGCCAGTCCCTCTATTTTCTCCTCTAAACTATGCTGATTAATATACAAGGAAAAACTCTTCTATAAAAGGTTAAGAAAACTACTCTCTGCCTCTGTAAAAACAAACTAAGATTATGATTATTTCATACAGTGACGGAGTTGGCTACCGGTAGAAGTCACCTTACCTTCTACTGAAAGAGTGGACAAAGTGCCTCCCAGACCCAAATAGGGTCTATGGACTCATGGCTCTAACAACCAACATATCAATTGATGGATCGACACTTAAGATTTTTAAAAATGTATTTGAAATGTTATCATTTGTCTTACAATAGCTGAACAGTTTCACATTTAGTGTCATAGGGCCAATTTTTCACAGGGATTTAGATGTCCGAAGATGCCAATAGATGCCTAGTGGGATTTACAAAAGCGCCGAAATAAATCAGGCACCTAACTCCCATTGAAAGTCATAGGAGTTACACGACTCACCAACTTTGATTCTTTTGAAAAGCCACCTAGATATCTATCTGCAACTTGAGACACCTAAATATATTTGAAAAGCTAGCCTATACAGCCCTGTAAGATTAACTAACCTAATTAGATTATTATTGTTACTCATTATTTGTGTTACATGCGCACCTAAGGCTCCAATTGCAATCACAGTGTCATTGTGTTAGGTACTGTATTAATATGTGGTCAGAGACAGCTTCTGACCCAAACAACTTGCACTCCAACAGACAAAAGAATTGCTAAACTAATTTTACAGATAGGGAACTAAGGTAAAAAGAGATTAAATAACTTGTTCAAGTCACACAGGAAGTCTGTGGCAAAGAGGATAATTATGCATACGATTTTGTCACAGCAAAATTCACATAATAATCATGGTAAAAATGTACAAAATGAGGGTATGATCATGGTGGGGCTGGCTGCCTGAGCCCTACCACCTGGGGCTGAAGCTGAACGCTGAGAGGGGCTGAAGTCGAAGCCAAAGACATCACAGAGTTCTGTTGAAATCACGGAATCCATGACCTCTATGACCAAATCATATTCTTAATGATAACTGAATCTAGATATCTCAGTCCAGGGTTTAACCACAAAATCATTCTTTCCTTCTGGGTGTTAATAGTGCGCTACTAATTTTGAGAGGCCCGTTTATTCAGGACTGGATAAAACAATCTTACTCAAGTACCACTTCTTAAAACACAGATGATAGGGAAAGAATGAACAATAAAATACAAGTTTCTGATACATACATATTACACAAGTACATATTAAATGAAGATATGGATAATCTTCTCCACAAAGATTGAAGGCTTGATACTGAACAGCTCAGTTGCAGAGTGCTCTGAGAATAAGCACAAGTGACAAAGTGATTAACAGAACAGAGTGCCTAAGCAAACCTGATCCTGAATTATACAGACCCCTACTAAGGGTACATCTACACTATGGGATTATTCCGATTTTACATAAACCGGTTTTGTAAAACAGATTGTATAAAATCGAGTGTACACAGCCACATTAAGCACATTAATTCGGCGGTGTGTGTCCATGTACCAAGGCTAGCGTCGATTTCTGGAGCGTTGCACTGTGGGTAGCTATCCCGTAGCTATCTCATAGTTCCCGCAGTCTCCCTCGCCCATTGGAATTCTGGGTTGAGATCCGATGCATGATGGTGCAAAAACAGTGTCGCGGGTGATTCTCGGTAAATGTCGTCACTCATTCCTTCCTCCATGAAAGCAATGGCAGACAAACATTTCGCACCCTTTTTCCCTGGATTGCCCTGGCAGATGCCATAGCATGGCAACCATGGAGCCCGTTTTGCCTTTTGTCACTGTCACTGTACGTGTACTGGATGCCGCTGACAGAGGCGGTACTGCAGTGCTACATAGCAGCATTCATTTGCCATTGCAAGGTAGCAGAGATGGTTACCAGTCGTTCTGTACTGCTGCCATTGTAAATGCTGTCATGGGTCAGTCATTCTGTACTGCTGCTGTCATGGGTGCTCCTGGCTGGCCTCAGCTGAGGTCGGCCGGGGGACGCAAAGACAAAAAATGGGAATTGACTCCCCGGGTCATTCCCTCTTTATGGTTTTGTCTAAAATAGAGTCAGTCCTGCCTAGAATATGGGGCAAGTATACTAGAGAACCAGTGTATCAGAGAAAGAGCACAGCCGCTCCTGTGTCAGATCCCGCAGAAATGATGAGCTGCATGCCATTCTAGGGGGTGCCCCTGCAACAACCCACCCGTTGCTTCCTCTCCCCCAACCTTCTGGGCTATCGTGGCAGTGTCCCCCATTTGTGTGATGAAGTAATAAAGAATGCAGGAATAAGAAACACTGAGTTTTTTAGTGAGATAAAATGAGGGAGAGGCAGCCTCCAGATGCTATGATAGTCCAGGCAGGGACATTAAATGGTGGGGGGAGAGGAGCCCAGCATCCTGCTGCTATGATAGTCCAGGCAGTACAGAATCTTTTCTTTAGACATGAAAGGGGGTGGCTGATGGAGCTCAGCCCCCAGTTGCTATGATGAGGACGGTTACCAGCATTCTGTACCATCTACCGGGAACCGACCGGGAGTCATTCCTATTTTTACCCAGGCAGCCCCCTGGCCGACCTCACCTGAGGCCAGCCAGGAGCACTCACGGGCTGATGATGAGATGGATATCAGTCATATTGTACGTACCCATCTGCCACAGGGAGGGGAGGGAAGGGGAGAGGATGCTGCTATTCATTGCGCGCAGCACCGCGTCTACCAGCAGCATGCAGTAGACATAGGGTGACATATAAAAAAGTCAAGAAGGAAATTTTTTTCCCTTTTCTTTCACGGGAGGAGGGGGGGTAAATTGACGAACATATACCCTGAACACCCGGACAATGTGTTTGACCCTACAGGCATTGGGAGCTCAGCCAAGAATGCAAATGCTTTTCAGAGACTGCGGGGACTGTGGGATAGCTGGAGTCCTCAGTCACCCCCTCCCTCCCTCCATGAGCATCCATTTGATTCTTTGGCTTTCCGTTACGCTTGTCACACAGCACTGTGCTGTGGCCTCTGTCTATCATAGCCTGGAGATTTTTTCAAATGCTTTCTCATTTCGTCTTCTGTAACGGAGCTGTGATAGAACAGATTTGTCTCCCCATACAGCGATCAGATCCAGTATCTCCCGTACGGTCCATGCTGGAGCTCTTTTTGGATTTGGGACTGCATCACCACCCGTGCTGATGGAGCTCCAAGCTGGGCAAACAGGAAATGAAATTCAAAAGTTCACAGGGCTTTTCCTGTCTACCTGGCCAGTGCATCCGAGTTCGGATTGCTGTCCAGAGCAATCACAATGGTGCACTGTGGGATACCGCCCGGAGGCAAATACCGTCGATTTGCGACCACACTAACCCTAATTCGATATGGTAATACTGATTTCAGCACTACTCCTCTTGTCGGGGAGGACTACAGAAACCGGTTTAAAGAGCCCTTTATATCGATATAAAGGGCTTCGTTGTGTGGACGGGTGCGGCGTTAAATCGGTTTAATGCTGCTAAAATCGGTTTAAACGCGTAGTGTAGACCAGGCCTAGGAGGCCACAAAAGTTACTCTTGCCAAGTAGTGAGAGTAAGTGGTTCTTCTTAGTGTATGCTCAATGTGCCTCAGGTGGGACATGATCAGAATTTATCACTGAATTTGGTCTGCTGGTTAGAGTTGCCAGGTGTCCGGTTTTCGACTGGAATGCCTGGTCAAAAAGGGACCCTGGCAGCTCCAGTCAGCACCGCCAACCAGGCCGTTAAAAGTCTGGTCAACGGTGCTGCAGGACTAAGGCAGGCTAGTCCTTACCTGTCCTGGCACCACGCTACGCCCCAGAAGTGACCAGCAGGTCAGGCTCCTAGGCAGGGGACCACAGAGCTCCATGTGCTGCCCCCACCTCAAGCACCGGCTCCACACTCCCATTGGCTGGGAACCAATGGGAGCTGGGGGGGGCAGTGCTTATGTGTGATTGCAGTGCATGGAGCCTCCTGACCCCCTCGCCTAGGAGCTGGACCTGCTGGCCACTTCTGGAGTGCAGCTTGGAGCCAGGACAGGTAGGGAGCCTACCTTAGCCCTGCTGTGCCACTGGCTGGGAGCTGCCTGAGGTAAGCCCATGTCCAACCCCCTGCCCCAGCCCAGACCCCCTTCCCACACCCTGAAGCCCTCATCCCACAGCCCGCACCCCCAACCCAGAGCCCATACCTCCTCCTGCATCCCTACCCCCCGCTTCAACCCACAGCTCCCTCCCACATGCCGAATCCCTCAGCCTCACTGCACAGCTTGGAGCCCCCTCCTGCACCCCAAACCCCTCATCCTCAGCCCCACCCGAGAGCCTGCACCCACAACCGGAGCCCTCACCCCCTCCCAAACCCCAACTCCCTCCTCCAGCCCAGTGAAAGTGAGTGAGAGTGGGGGAGAGTGAGCCACGAAGGGAAGGAGAGTGTAGAGCGGGGGGCGGTGTCTTGGGGAAGGAGTGGGATTAGGGTGTTTGGTTTTGTGCAATTAGAAAGTTAGCAACCCTACTACTGGTTGGATCATTCACTTCTCTGGGCCAGGTTGGGTGCTGACGGGGAGCGTGACGTGAACGCTGATCCATGCTCCCTCAGGGCTAAAAGCACATAGCAAAGCATCTCATGCTGTATGCTGACGATTATATTTAAGCACATGTTTTCACAGAATGCCTATTCTCTGTTATATCACCCCTTTTTTTGCCCTAAGTCTTTGAGAAGATGGGAGCAGGCATGCAAGGGGATTTAGACTGACTTACTTTTGTTCAGTGCAAAAGACAGTGTCTAGTGCATAATTTAATTGCAACCACATGTAATCTTGGCACGCACTTGTGCTGGAGGGCAACAACCTTGTGTTCACTACCGCACACTATGGTCCTAATCTAAAATTCTCTGAAAACCATGGGAGTCTTTCCATTGACTTCTACAGCTTTAGACCAGGACTCATGCAAGGGTTTGCAGGATCAAAGCATTACTATCAGTGCTGTAGAGAGGACTCACATTACAAGACATCATTATTATTAGAAAATATATTATCCACTATTTACTCTCATGTGCTGCCCTAGATAATATTTTTGTGAGATTTCCATTTATTGTCCCTATGAAGTTTCCAAGGGTCTTTGTTTAGCAAGAATTGGATTTTGTTTCTTATATGGCTCTGTATGTTAAAAAAACCTGCAATCCCTTTTCACTGCTTTTAAAAGCCTATTTGAGTGTAATTATTTTAAAGAATTAACAAAAAGTTTTTAAAAAGCTGTGTATATAGAAAAAGTGTAGAAAAAAATTAGAAGTCATTTCACTGACTTTGCATCTTTCTTTAAAATCAAACTACTATTCCTTTCCACAGTATTTTATTTATTAAAACATAATCATGTTAGAAAATTTCCCATTAGGTCAACAAAAATGAATACAAGGTAAATACTATATTCTCACAATGACTGTAATCTATTAATACAATAGGGTCTCTTCACAATACGTTTAAACAAAAATTCAGTTCTTGATTATTTCAATTTATTTGCAATACATTGTCTACAAAGGAGAAAATGTACTATGTTTTCATATTTGTGAAAAGTTTCTTAGGCCCATTCCCCATTTCCTATTGTCGTCAACAACAGCTAGTAATATGTAATTTATATTATACATACACTTTTTTTGTATATATAATTAGCTGTCTTTTGTGGAAATAAGTGTATATGTGATCAGTCAGGAACATTTACTTCCATACGACTCTACGCACCTTTTGTAAAACAATCAAAACAACCTGGCTATATCTTTGTGACCATAAAAATATTTCCCTGCAAATGGACTCTTAATGAATTTTTCAAATAATTTACAAAAATAATATTACCCCAATGCTAATAAACCCTCTTATTATGTTACTACTGTTTCGAGCAAATGTTTAAGAGTGTGACAGTTATTGCTGTCCCATGCAGTATCTTTGGGGACCATATTATATTGGGTTTGTATGTCATCATGGGCCACAGACTGTGTGCAGCTACTGCAGGAAGGGTTGCCTCAGCTCCTCCAGGAACTAATAATAGTGGGAGAAGATTAAGGTGAATCACTCAGATTGTAAACACCTTCAGAGAGGTACCACCCAGTACGCACGCAGCCCATCAGGGTAATCTGTTGGCAGGCTGCAAGACAGTGTCTACATTGACTGTCCACAGGCATGGCCGCCTACAGCTCCCAGCGGCCGCAGTTCCCGGTTCCCGGCCAAAGGGAGCTGCGAGAAGCAGTGCGGGCAACAGGGTTGGTATGCAATTCCACCTATGTTATATCTGAAGCAACACCAATGGCATTTTGAACTACAAACTGGACATCTATATGAATAATCCATCCTGGTAGGGTGCAGGGATGTAAATAGGGTTTTAAAATAGTAACCTTTTAACCAATTAAAATTCTATTGGTTAAACGGTTAACCATTAAGGAGTTCACATAGGCGGGGAATTAGGAGTGGCGTATGGGGGGTGTTGCAGCACTCCCATGTTTTATGCAGAGATCTGCTGCCTCCACACACCCAGGGTCCCTGCTGCCAGCCCAGGCGCAGGATTCTGCTGCCTTCCTGGGCCCGGCATGCCAGCCGCCAGCCCTGGGACCCGGGACGTCACAGCCATCGGCCCAGCACCAGGCACTCCACTGCAGCCCCATGCCCAGGGTACCAGCTGCCAGTATGTCAGCCCTGGGACTCCGCTGCCGCTGGCCCAGCACCACAGGTCCCGTCTGCCAGCCCGGGTGCAGGGCTCTTCTGCCTCCGTGGGCCCAGCATCCCAGCCACAGCACTCCATGACCGCCAGCCCCAGGACTCCACTGGTGCCCTGTGCCCGGGACCCCAGGCGTGGGGGCAGAGGAGTTTAATTGTTAACAGAACCCAATAAGAATGTGCTTATCTGTTAACCACTTAACCAGTTAAACTTTTACATCCAAAAGCAGAGTATGTAGTGGAGCAACAGCAGTCATATCCTCTTCTCAAGCAGTCAAATAGAAGATGTGAGACCATTTTAAGCCATCAAAATCATAGTGTGGACTAATGTACGGCAGTACCAAATTACAAATATTTTATATTACACTAGAATATATAGCTGAGTATCCAACAAAGACTGTCCAACAAGAAAGATGGACTCCTCAGGCTGCTGTCATAAATTAGTTTGACTTTATAAAATAAAGCCAATGATCCTGTCTCCTGTACATGTTTTTTGTATTAATCAGTACAGTTTCTTATATGATGAATCTCATATTAATGTCATTACATAGTAGTATTTTCTTCGATGGAAAGAATAATCCCTTATTTATGACATTTATTAAACGATCACAACTGGTCCTAAGATAACACTGCATCTGAAAATATCACCACCAGCAGGTAAGGAAAACAAAGGGAATAAAGATAAAGAGAAGTTGCTGTGACACCTGCAAATTTAAATGAGGGGCCTGAAATGACTGAAATTATGCATTATGCAGCACATTGCAATTGCTCTAGACCTACCTTCTACAGTTCATTAGATTAATTTTTCAAACAATAGCATCAAAAATTGTTTAGACTACAGTTTAATTACTGGTGTTTTACTAGTTTTATGTTCCATGGGAATCTCACAGGCATTCATAAAAGGCGTTGTTTGGCAGGTCTCTAGGACAGGAATTTAAGTGACAAAGGAAGTTAGATCAGTTGACTAAAAGGAAATAAATCAGATGACTTGAACATTTGGTTGACAAGGACTAGAAAACTGGTAGGAGCGAAAATACCAGAGGAACTGGAATCTGAAGCAAGTTTTGGACAAAACATCAGCCCCTTTTGATTTTAAAGTACAGATAGGTATAAACAGGCATACAATAGCAGTATTAGTGTGGCATGGCTGTGCTCCCTGCTCTTTCTTCCCATATCAGAAGATGGGCAGAAATAACTTGCAGGACACATGAAGCAGCCAAGAAGGGAAGCATTCTGCAATAATCCTCTTGTAACTCTAACAGTCTTGTAACTCTAACCTGTGGAACATAAATGTTGCAGGTTTGGGGAGGGTAAAGGATGGGTAATAGCTTGAATAAGGCGCAGTAGTTGCAATCTGCCGCCTAGTTATAGCTTTTCCCTTATGTGTAAAAGGCGGCCTTAATTTGTTCCAGTGAGGTGAAGGTATATTTAGAGCTGGCCTGAATTTTGCCTTCCTTATTTGAAGATAGAATTAATTTGCAACCACAAAATGAATTGCAGATGTAAATCTAAGTACCCAGTTTATGGCTGAAATTAGTGCAACTATTCAGACTTGTACCTGAAACTGAACTGTGGGTACAAAAGTGGGGACACTAATTCTGCAGATACAAATTGTGCTCAGAAATGAGAGGCTATCCCTCTGAAAACTTACCCCTAAAATGTCAGCCATATGAATCTAGCAGGCTATAAAAGTGTCACATGTGTAGCTCTTAGAAGTTTTCTCACATTAGCGGGTATTAGGAAAGAATATAGGCTAGCGGCCTATCACATCCGTCAAGAATAAAAGACAACGAATAGTCAATATCAGTAAATTCGGTAATCAGTAACTGTTTACTTGTATAACCAATTAGATTCAATTAGTAAATGTAAATGAAATATAACTCCTAAAAATGATTTTCCCAGATGAGAGAAAAAAGGTATTCACAAACTAAGTGTGAATTTACATGTAGTTCATGAAAAAGTGATTGTTTACACAGTTAAATATTTGTATCTGAGGTGCAAAATGAGGGCACAAAGAAAAATAAGAAACCTGAATATTTGTTTTATATGTCAATATAAAGCATGTTGGTATGCCCTTCAGATACGGGCCTGATCCTGCAAATCCTGACTCACTTAAATAGTCCTTGCAAAAATGAGCAGCCCCATTAAGTCAATGATGTAAGAACTATTCATATGTCAGGGTTTGCAATATCAGGCTATTATTAGCATTTACGTTGCACTAATCTCCCCTCCCCCAAACAATATTTTTTAAAAATCTGCTCCTCCTTTTCTGTCTGTGTTGCTTCCCAGGGTTACCCAGAGTTGTGGAGACACCTCGCTACCACCTACCCTTAGGGCTGGTCTACACTACGGGGGGAAATCGATCTTAGATACGCAACTTCAGCTACGTGAATAACGTAGCTGAAGTCGAATATCTAAGATCGGATTACTCACCCGTTCCCTCACCGCACGGGATCGATGTTCGTGGCTCCCCCTGTCGATTCCGGGTCACTCGTTGGGGGTGATGGAGTTTCCGCGATCGATCAAGCCGCTCGGGATTCGTATTCGCGTCTTATGATGAAGTGACAATAATCATCCGAGTCAATATCTGACTTTTAACCCGCCCATTTACACTGGTATTGGAAGCCTTAAGAGAAAAAGCCCTCACCTGTCCGACTCTTCAGCCACCAGGCAACACAAGCACTCCCCGTCTCACCTTATTAGGGGCTACCTCTTGCGCCTTGCTGGGAGATCTAGTACTTAGGTCCCTCTCTCAATCCCCCGTGGATCTGCCCAGATGATACCCTGCCCAGTGCCAGTTTTTATCCACTGGACCATCATTGGAATTACCGATACCCATGCAACTGTGCTTCACAAATTACACTTATACACTCGCACCTTAAACACCCACATACATGTCATATTTGTTTATAGCGCATGCAGCATAAGTTTATTTACAGAGTTTCATATGATGCAATACAGATAATACTAGAACCTACGGGTAAAATAAATAAATCAAAGACACAAAATGCTCGAAACTTAATACTCAAAGATTGCCCTTATCGTAACAAGTACTGCTTACTCCATAGTCCATTCTCACACTGTCTCTCTTGATACAGTGATGGCTAGACTTGATATCATAGGTCAACCTGCTGTCAGTTGCTCCTCCAATGAGAGTTGACAGGGCATCTTCCCCCCTCTCGACGGAGCCTGTCCTTTGTTCTTACCTCGTAGGCCTGTGTCTACACTAACGCGTTTAAATCGAATTTTAAATAAGCGTTGAAATCGATTTAGACGCTGTACCCGTCCATACACTACAACGCTCTTTAATCGATATAAAGTGGCTCATTTAATCGATTTCTGTACTCCATTCCCCGACGAGGTAGTTAGCGTAATTCGATTATAACATAGTTCGTTACGGTTTAGGTGGAGGAAATTCGACTATTGGCTTCTCTGGGCGGATTTATCCCCTCAGTGCAGATCGCAACTATCGCTTACTGGACTCAGCAGGTTTGAACTTCGGATGCTCCTAGCGGCAGTGTTATACAGGGAAAGCCCTCTTAACTTTTTATGTGAATTTTACTATTTCCTGATTTGCCGAGCGGGAGTCTTCTGTATCAGCACGCGTGTTCGATTGAGTCTCAATCCAAAACCAGCCTGAAGGCTTCACAGCAGCTGACCGTCCTGGACGCCTGTATACTATATCTGCGAGGTCGCTGTATGGGGATGCGACAAGTATGGGCCTGATGCTGTATCCAAGCAAGCTCAGTTAAAACACGAAATGCCAAAGTCGTTGAACAAAAAATCTACGGATTCACAGCGCTGCGTGGACAAGCGTAACGTGAAGCAGAGACTCAAAATGGACACTCATGGATGGAGGAGAGGGCTCACTTACCGCGCCTCGCAGCGCTCTTCCTACAGTCCACTAGCGAGTCTCTGAAAGTATTTGCAATTCTTGGCTGAGCTCCAATGTCTGAGGTTCAAACACAGTGTCTTGCGTGGTGTACAGGAAATAGTCTCAGTCGCTTCCCGTCCCCTGACACTGAAAGAAAAGGTAAAGAAATCATGACTACTTTTGCAATGTCACCCTATGTGTACGGATGCTTGCTGGTATGTAAGCGATGTGGCCGCTAGCAGTGTACGAGCCTAGTATCCGACATCCTTTCTCCCTTCTCCCCCGTTTCGCCGTGGGTGACAGTGAATAAGACTATGTACCGTCCGAGTCATGGATATCTAACATTTGACTATCGAGGCCAACATTGCTGGTTATCGTCCAGTATGACAGGACAGAAGTTGGGTTAATCCAGCTTCGATTCATTGAGCAACTGGGGCGCTCTTCAGCTCCCTCTCTCCTGTGTTAAAAAAAGATGTCTGTATGCTGACTGTGCCATAGCAGCAGTTCTCTGCTAGGGGCTTCCTTCCCTCTCCACACGTTAATGTCCTGCCTGACTTATCATCTCGCCGCGGGCTGCTCCCGCCTCATTCGTGATGTCAACTTAAACCAGTCAGGTGGTCTTTCCTGCATCTTATTATCATGACACAAATGGGCGGCTATTGCCCAGACGGGTATCCGCGGAAGGTTGGGGGGACTGGGTGAAATGTCAACAGGTGTGTTTGCAGGAGGCACCCCTGGATTATTGAATGGTAGAGCTGTGCTCTACCACTGGTCTGCTTTACATACACTGCCCCTTATTCTATGCAGTGATCTGACCTGATTTTAGAAACCATAAGAGATGAGATGCAATTTCCCAAGTGAGTCAACCCCTGAAGTTCTGCTTTCTAGGGCGCCTCGCGTCCCCCGGCCGATTGTAGCAGGTGCACTCATGATAGCAGCTACAAATACAAAGAGGGGAGAGTGATAACCGTCATCTCATTTGCTCACGTTTTCTCAGCAGTAGATGTGACATAGAAAAACCAGAAACCTATCTCTGCTATTCATTGTGCAAAGCAAGGGAATGCTGGATCCTGTAAGTTGGGTACGTAATGCTTCGTTCCTCTTGGCTGGGCATTCAGTATCACTTTTCGGGCCGGATAAATTATAAAAGTAGCTGGAACGTGGTGCTTCTCCTCAAGCGAATGCTCCTGTTCTGCCTGCACATATGGCTTGTTCTGCCAGGCAATCCAGGGGAAAGATGCGCGAGGATCCTGTTCAGTGATGTTTTCCTTTCGGCAGGCACAGGATGATGATGACATCCCTAACCTACCCGCGACATGGATCCCAAATCATGTAGTTGTCAACCCAGAATTCACAAGGCGGTTGGACTGCGGAAACAGGGATAGCACGGAAGGCACCACATGACGCTTCAGAAATCGACGTTAGCCTCGTGCATGGCGCACATACGCGAATTACTGTGCCTAGTGTGGCTGCATGAAATCGAATTTATAATATTAGTTTTATAAAACCGATTTCAGCTAATTCGATATTATCCCGTAGTGTAGACGTGGCCTAATATAGAGTTCCCCACCCATTTATCTCTTCCTGTTAATTTTGCTTTTGACATCCCCAATGTCTTATTAGCATTTGACTCAGTATGGAAATACACTCTCATTGTAATACAATACACAATAGTCAACCACAGAGATAAACATCTCCAATCTTCTGTCTGCTGGAACCTGACTTAAGGCATGCTACCTCTTATTGACCTACTTTTACAAGGCCTTAGGAACATAATTTCCAGTATAAACATATCTGCATACATATTTCACAAAGATTATGATGATCAGTCTGACACAGGCTTTCAATGGAAACATAACATGACAGTCTTTGGTGAGCTAGAATATAAATATCACACCCAAGGAATCCCTGTAACCCTTATGCACCCCTGCACCCAATGCCAGTTGGCATCAAGAAGTTCTTGGGTCACATTGTCCCAATAACTAAATTGTTTGTCCATATCTCGGTGAAGATTTAAAATAAAATGGTATTTAGGTTCCTAACATCCATTGAAATGTCAATTTCACTGGCTGTTAGGAACCTAAATACCTTTTTGGATCTGTCCTCACTACAGTCATAAGTCAATTTGATATCAAGTGTGCAACCATTCAATGTGTAGAAAATGTTGCTTCCAAATCTTCTCACGTCACTTCAACCACATTACCTTTCCATCTTTTAGTCACAGTGTTCTAACAGTGATGCCAGCCTCAATATCCCTATCTCTTCCTCCCTCTTTGACTTCTCTCATGCTGCTCTCTTCACAGGAAATACCTTGCCTGAACCTCTTCTCCACACCGTATTCAAATCCCTCCTAAACACCCATTTCTGCTGTCACCCATGAAAACTAAAGAGTAAGAAAAAGTTAAAATAAAGTGTAACAGAACTTTCCAAGCGAGTATGTGCCTTAGTGAATAGCATGTGCAGTCAAGTATCTTTTATTATTTACCTTTCAAACTTCTGGCAGACTCAGATTCCTGGATCAGAATCCTAGATTTGCTCCTCAGAAAAGATCACATCTACAGACTTTTTTGGAGCTAGCTCGGGAAAACTGAGGCTCTGACCTGCAACTTGTTCTGCACTGAATATATTGCAGGATTAGGGCCTAAATTCTTTGAGATTTTCTCTTTCTGCATGATTTGTTTATGGTGGCTGCTTCTTGATGTATTAAAAGGATTTTTTTTTCAGCCTTGAGAAGCAAAGTACAATTCTTTTGAGATGATTAGGCAAATGTTTCCTAGTGGAAATATTTGAATAATTTGATATTGTGCAATTTTAATTAATGGAAAAATACCTAGAGTTTGGGATGGATGCTTATTTAATGTTTGTCTACTGTAACCAACATCCCTGGGATGTTTTTGCCTGGAGGGACAGTCATGACTCTGACTGAATCCATCTTACAAGGCATTAAAACATCCTGAAACCTCTCCAGGAGTGATGCAGGCAGTGATGCTGATAACTTCACAACACAAATCTCCCCACAATCTACTCACTGTGCTCACTGGTAACACACCTCCCTATTACTTCCCTAGAGCAGAGAAGCAGCAAAGAATCCTGTGGCACCTTATAGACTAACAGATGTTTTGGAGCATGAGCTTTCATGGGTGAATACCCACTTCGTCAGATGCACCTAGTGGAAATTTCCAGGGGCAGGTATATATATGCAAGCAAGCTAGAGATAATGAGGTTAGTTCAATCAGGGAGGATGAAGCCCTGTGCTAGCAGTTGAAGTGTGAAAACCAAGGGAGGAGAAACTGGTTTTGTAGTTGGCAAGCCATTCACAGTCTTTGTTTAATCCTGAGCAGAGAAGTGTCCCAGTTATTAGGGTGCTTTGTAGCAGGAATCTTAAGGGGGCAATTTTGTGCATGCTGGACACTCACCAGGGAGTCTTTAATCTTAGTCTAGCCCATGCTGTGCTGCAAGTTGGGCTACCCACATTTGCCACCCTTGCCTATCAACCGCCCTTCTCTCCAAATCGTCCCATGCCATGCTGAGGTAGATCCCAAGGGATCCCCAAATGAGGGAGCCTTGCTCTGGCTCTAAAGGGAGGGTGTCACTCATTTCCTCTCCCTATAATACAAATTTCCCAAACGAGCAGCCTCTCATCTCCTAGTCGCACCCTGACCCCAGCCCCGAGGGGGTGTCTGCCTTCCCCCTAAAGGAAGCCTCTCTCCTCCAAGGCGCCCCCCCCCCCCATAAAGGAGTGCCTCAGCCCCAACCCTTCCCGGCCATGGTGGAGACACCTCCCTCCCGCCGAGGATGGAATCTCTCGCCTCTCCCTCCCCGAAGACGGGGCCCGCCTCTCGCTGCTTGTTTTTCAGTCCAGCCAAAACCAGGCCCAAGCCGGTTGGCATGGAGACCACGGCGAGCGGCGCGAGGTGGGGCGCGCCAGCAGCAAAGCAGCCGCTGATTGGCTGGCGGAAAGGTGCCCAATAGCAGGGTAAAATGTTAATGAAGCTTCAAGATGGCGGCGAGGTAAACAGTAGGTGAGTGGCTCCCGCGGTGGCTGCCGGGGCCTGAGGGGCAGCAGGGAGCCGGTGTCGGGGGGATGGTTCGCGGGGGGAGGGAGCGTCAGTTCATTGCATACGGGCGGCACCTCGCGGAGGAAGGAGTCAGGAGGTGCAGCGCGGTGGTAGCTGGGAGTAGGGGCCGCTGGCTGAGGGGCGCCGCAGAGTAGTGGGGGGTGCTGGGTGAGGAGCGCAGTGGCGGTAGTGGTGGGGGACGGGGTGAGAGTTGCTGAGTGAGGAGTGGGGTGGCAGTAGTGGAGGGGTGCTGGGGGGCAGGCGGTGGGGGGGGCTGGGTGAGGAGTGGGGCGGCAGTAGCTGTCAGAGGGGGCTGGGTTAGTAGTTGTGGGGAGGGACAGGGGGTGTTTTTGCATTCCGGAAGGGTGGAGGTTTTAAGAGGTTGGGGAGGAGGGAAGGGCACTTTGGGGGAGGGGTGGGGTAGTGGGCTGTGGAGAGGGATGGGACAGGAGAACGGTGGAGCTGGTTTTGTCTTTGGGTGCGCAGAGCAGGTTAGGTAGGTGGGGAGGGGAGGGCAGGACTTGGATTTCATGGGGGTCCTGCATGTGAGGTTCATGTTTACATATCAAAGTGCTAGGACACTGCTGGGACCCATGGTAAATGTCAAGAGGTTCTGACTGAACCTATAAACTTCTCCTAAAACCCCGCCTAGCATGAGCTCTCTTTCGCTTCTGGGGGGGACCTGCCTTAAAATGAATCCAAAAAAAAAAGAAGGCCTCTCTCCCTCTTTTCCTATTTACCTCTTCTAAAGTAAGCCTGATTTGGACTGTAAATCAAATCCAAACAACTTTTGAGAGTGCAGGCTGAGTGGTGCTGTCGGAGGTAGCAATTGCAGGAGGAGATGAGCATGAGAATAATAAGCTTGTCATACTCTTCATTGAGAGACAGTACGGGAATCATGTTAACTTGTACCTATAAATATCTACTTAAGTTGAGGTTTGGCTTTTTAAAAAGTTACTAAGTCATACCATTGTTAGATTCAAACGAAAACAGCACAATGTTATATTTTTTCAGTCCAATTCAATGCTGAAATAAGCTGTACAAATGTTGCCAAATTGTGTTAAAAGGCAAATAAATCAGCCACTCCCATAGGTATCTTAGAAGTAGGTAACATCTGCCTAGGATCGCCTGTGCACTTGCTGCCTTTGGATATTGATCCTTTGTGGCCTTTTGTCAGAATTGTCCATTTCTGATCAAATAGCAGGTGTCTAAAACAGGAACTTCTTTCTTTCTCCCATCTGTCATGGTCAGGCACAGGTTTTTTTTCCTCTTTACTCCCCCTCCCCCCCCTTCCAGACCAAGTCTCTCCATTGGGAGGAAGTCACTTAATTAGTTTTAAGATAAATTTGAAATTGTGTGATGCAGATTTTGCTCTAAGTTATACTAGTGTAAATCTAAAATAACTCTCTTATAGTCAAGATTTACAGTGGTGCAGCAAAATAGAATCTGGTCTTGTACTACACATGATTTACGTTTTTGTGTTGCATGATTCAGTGAAACACTTAAGACCAAATTTCCAAGTGTGTGTGTGCAAAACTAAACAAGCACTTTTGGAGACACTTGACTTACAGTTCCAGGGTGTATACACGCCTGACTGAACACACTTCAGAAGCATCTAGCCCCTAATATGTGTCTCCAAAGTGTTTTTTTAAATACTCATTTATGCACTTTCACAACCCTTTGATAATTGTGTTCTCTAGATTCAGGCAGTATGACTTACTGCATTTAAAAAAAAATCTTGAGTTACAATTTTTCTATCCTTTATATTAAAAAACGAGTTTTAAAATTATAGGAGAGCAAAAAGACCATTGTGTAAACTGTCCTCTCTCTACAAGTGTTAAGACATTCTGCATTAATTCTGATAAGCTTGTCTAAACCACTTAAAACATCTAATGGAAGTAAGATTATTTTTTGCTTTTTCCTCTTGTCAAGAGCATTTACAATATTTGTAATGCCGTATTTCATTATTTCTAATTCTCTGCATCCACAGAGAAAATAGAAACTGAGTAAATTCGTATGAAGTGTATGTCTTCACAAAGATTTTTTTGCTGTTTTGCTCTAGTTTTTAGACTGAAAGATGTGGAGTGGGCTGTTGCCTCCTGGTGTGAATGAAAGTGATGTTGACTTGAGTTCTGATGATGGAGACCCAGTGGATGGCCCTTTATCTTGCTCCAAGGGAGATGAGGATGTCAAAGGAGTTCAGGTTTCTGATTTTCCGGCAAACAGACCTGAGAGTATCACTGAATGTAAATCCATTCCTATAGCAGTGGCAGATGGAGAAAATGAATGTCAAGAATGTCCTTCTGGAGTTTCTTTAAAAATGTGGAATGTGGGTATTATTAGTTGTCTTCAAATGACCAGTGCAAAAGTGTAACATGTTCAGTGTTGTGTGGTAATTTTTATTTAAGTGAAGGGGCATACAATGTGTAGGATAAAATAAAGCAATTTGAATAAAATGTAAACTGCCAGGACCCATTGGAATCAATTTTAACCTAACAAGCCGCTAAGAGGAATTTTTTTTTTTAATATAAATTTTACTTTTGCTTTCTTTACAGACTGGTAAATTAAAGCCCAGGGGAGAAAAATAATATAGCACAACCACTCCTTCTTACAAAGTTTTCTGTTCACTTCAGGCTCTGAGCACCTGAACTTCTTTGCAACTGGCTTCTGTATTTTTAAAGATTTGTAATTCCGCATATTATCCAATCTCCTGAATATTTAAGATGTACTCAACAAAAAAGTGTCCTTCAGTTTCATGTAAGCTCTGCCATTCAGTATGAAGTTGGGTTACAAGACCTTCATTCATTTTCTTTGATCTGTACATGTTTCATATGGGGAAAGAAAAGATTGGAGAATTCATACTTATGAGCTGACCAGTGTGCACTGATATTTCACAGTGGGCCTCTAATTCTGAATAAGGGTTGCAAAAAACTAGTCGCTCATCTGTCTCCATAGCTTAGATAGCCAGTTATGTAAGAGGTCTGTTCCAGTCTTTCTTGGACATTCACCCATTATCTAAACTGACCTCAAAGGACTTTGTGAACATGCTCACTGTTGCACCTTTAATGCGTTTCAAGTTAGTTGTGTACCTTATAATGAAAATTGGGATGCAGTTCTGAAGAATCATGGGGACTAAAAGAAGGGATGAGGCAGAAAGTCAGAGATAATATTGTGATATGAAGATAAGTCTGTTGTGTGTAACCTTTGCAAGTTAGTACCAACAGAATTGAACATGCACTATATAAGAACCTTCGTATAGTAAGAATTAGAATATTGGATAATGTTTTCAGTACATTTTTTGATCTAAAAAAATTCTGAGTTTGCTTTTTTCCTCTTGTAGAAATTTCAGGAGCTGCAGAAGAAAAGCTTTGAAATGAAAGTCCAAACAAATCAGGGAAACAGGGGAAAAAAGAGAAAACATTGCAGAAAAGGTATTTAATTTAACTATAGAATTAATGCCAAATGCATTTTGATTTACTAAAGTGAGTTGGAAAAAACTACTTTTTCAAGAATTACAGCGAAAGACCAGGCTGGAGGGCACCATTGATGCCAACGTTCTGTGCCTGTGAACCAGAGACTTTTGTTGTGTGACTGTTATGGAAACGGTATAGATTTATATTTGTGCCACTTGCAAGGAAATTCAACTTGTAAACATTCTTCAATTAATGTTGATTTCTCAGGATTACCAGTTAGCTAAAATTTATTTCAGTAATCCAATGACTCACTCTTGCTTTAGCTTTCTAAGTACAATTCTCTATTAACAGATACTGTATACAGTTCTTATGAAAACTCTTACTACTGAGCATAATCCTGTTGCTTTAAAAACATTTTAGAAAGTAGGCACTATGGCCCCAATCCTGCTAACGGGGTCTGCGTAAATGGGGTTCCATTAACTTCTCGGAACTCTGTATGGGGGGATCTCTTGGTACCTTAGGTCTTCAAGATTAATGTGTAGGTTATTACTAAGTAATCTTTAACTAGTCTCTTTTAATGATTTCTACCAGACATTTGTGAAAGTCTTCAAGAAATATATTTTGATTTCTTTATTTTTTCTTTTCAGAAAAACTGAAAAAGAGCAAAAAAGAAGTGATTGAAAGGTATAAAGTCAATATAATTATCTGAAGTATGTTTGTAAAGGAACATTGCCAGAAGGAATGAGTACAAAACTTGACTAACCTTAGGGCCACATACTATCTTTTGACATCTGTAAGCAGTTTTGAAGTCAGTCAGTGTCTTGGGTAGTCAGTGGTCGAATTTGACCCCTAAAATTATTCAGTGGGGAAATTTCTTGATTTAAAAAAAAAATTGACTTGGGTAGAAATTAAAATAGGAGAGGAGGGACTTAATTTATTATTACTTAACCCATAGCTATGGCGTCTTGCCCTCAATTTCACTACTTGTATGTGTAGTTACATGCAAAATTAAGTGCAGATTTGGGGCCTGGCATGATTCAAGTACAGATATTGTGAAGTAAACAAAAGGAGCTGTTAATTTTGTTGCCATTAGAAAGTTACGTAGGAGGTATTTTCTACCAAATCGGAGAACAAAGTATTCTTTTTTTTTTTTTCGATCTGGCTTTTAAAAGGTTATTAAAAACAATAGAGAGTTTAAAATATATAGCTGATAATGTTAACTACCATTAATATTTTAACTGAATAATCAGTTTAATTTATTCTGTGCTTAATACCAAGTTGTATTTGTCTCTTTTTCAGTCAGCAATCTTCAAATGAAGGTCAATGGAAGGAACTCTCACAATACTTTGGAATTAATGATAGGTTTGAATCTCTTGTGAGCAGCAGGGCTGCCCAAAAGGTGATTGCTATTCATAGTTTCTTAGACGTATGATGACAATGATTTATTATGGCAAAACTAAAATCCTGCTATAACAAAAATAAGAATAAGCAAAAAAGTTGGGTGAAGGTGAGTAAATAATCATAGACTTCTATTAGAGAGAGAATTCTATATAACACTTGTAATATGATCTACCAGTTAGACATCACATGCAATTTATAGATATTACTTATACCGAAGAATTGCTACACTTTCTCTTGATACAATATCCCTGAGTATCTCATTCTATTTCTTTTTTTTTTTTTCTCTATGATATACATAGAGATAAGTTCACATCTGATTTGGCTAGGGTAAATTTCTTTTCATTTTAAAGTACTTCAGCTGATGCTTTTAATTGAAAACAATGGAACTATCTTGAAGTACAGGCATTAGTTATCTAAAAGTGATACTTCACTGGAAGTAGTCTTTTGGATTATTAAGACATTTATGTTATTAAAATGTTGTAACATGGCCAATAATTCTCTTAGCAATTTCTGGCACTAATTATTATTGGTTGTCATAGTAATGTCTCATTTTCAAAACCCATTTATCTTTGTAAATTATGTTCTTTATGGCAGTGATTCTCAATCTTTCCAAACAGCTGTACCCCGTTCAGGAGACTGATTTGTCTTGCATACTCCTGTTTCACTTCACTTAAAAACTCCTTGCCTACAAAATCAGACATATAAAGCACTAACAAAATCCGTACAAACTAAAATCTCATACAGGCAATTACTTTATACTTTTGTATATACTATACATTGAAAAAGTACAATATTTATATTTCAGTTGATTTATTTTATAATTTTCATTTTTACCATGTAAAGCAAGCAATTTTTCAGTAATAGTGTGCCGTGACACTTTTCTGTTTTTATGTAGCCTGTTGTAAAACTAGGTAAATATCTAGATGACATATACCCCCTGGAAGACCTCTGTATACCTACGGGTGCACATGTATCCCTGGTTGAGAACCACTGCTTTATGGCATTATTTGGTCATTGATGTTTCTAGCCAAGGTTTAAGTAATTTTTATAAAACCACATCATGTTTTCTAGGTTACATATCCCAAGCAAAGTGACTTTGATCACTGTTTTCTGAGTCCTAATTCTAGGCAAACATATGCTCATAATTCTCCTTAACTGAAACCATAGTCTTGCACTGAATTCCTCAGGTTAGACCTAGATAATGGAGGGACTTTGGCAAGCAAAATGTGGAAGCTCTCCAGCTGGGATGATTAGATGAATTTTTGTTAGTGCTGGCAAACTATTAATTATATCTATTAATTTCGTAAGGCATCAAATGGAATTGACTGCCACCACAACTTTGAATTATTTTATTAAATTTTTGTTCCTCTCTGCTTACATCTTCAGTGTATGAAAATGAAAGAAAAAATCCTCTTAACAGTATTTCTCAGTAGTAACGTAATATTTTCGTTTACCATTACATCTTTAAAACAAAGTAGGTTAGTTGGCCAGCAATGACATATTATTGTACTTTAACAATATTTAAATCCAATCAAGAAATAGAAGTCTCCTTTTTGATTTAGAAAAAAGGTTTTTTGGTGGAATTTTTAAACAAAATCTCCTTGTGGACATCTGTCATGGATCCACAGGTCTGATGCTCTGGAACAGTCCCTGGGAGGGCCCCTTTCAGGGGGCCGGGTTACTCCCGTCCCCTAACGGACTCACTTCTTCACTAGAGTAAGTCATTTGGCTTTACTGCCACTGAACCTCACAGCTTTCAGCACCCCTGCTTCATGCGGTGAGCTCCCTTCAGCGAGTCCGCCTGAGCTAGAAACCTGAGAGAAACTTTTACACCTAAAAGGAGTAATGTATCCTCACCTTCGGCATCTGTAGTGACTCTTAGCCAGTGTTACAAAACCAGTAAGGTTTATTAGATGTTTGGAACACAGCATAGAAAGTCCTTGGTCAGCACAGAGAATGGAAAGTTACAGCATGGGCCATCGTGGTCAGCCCAGAGCCCTGTGACCTCTCTTTTGTCCCTATTCAAGAGAATCTCAAGCTTCCAGCAGCCAACTCTTTGCAACCCCTCACTTGGCCATTCCTCAGTCATTTTTTTCTTGTTCCCTGGGCAGACACGGCAAGTTTCCTGCAGGGGGTGGGCCATCCATGGTTGGTTGTTGCTAGGTACCAAATGTCCAGGCAATTGGAGTGGCCATTGTCTGGCAATTGGACTCCCCATACACCAGCAACCCTTGCCCGAGACAGCTATGTGTCAGTTACACCTGTATCTCTGGATCTCTGCATAGAATAAGCAACCTTCTCCTGCTGTAGAACATATAGGGGAAACCAAGGCATGCACAATCAATCAAACAAAATATTACAGAAAATTCCTACTCTGGCACAACCTCAGTTCCACTCCTATATTCCTTCAGAAATATTACAATTGGAATCTTCAACAAATACAAACCTACAATTTTTTTTAAAGAGCACAGTTGTATTTTATATGTGTTTTTTTTTAAACTTTCATTGGTCATCCTTAATTTACAGACATTAACTTTAGACAAGTTAGAATTTGCCTCTGTTATTAGGACACTTTTTTTTTTCTTGTATTCAGAAATTTAAAAAATGTAAAACATTTCTTTCCCTTTCATACCATGATTATTTGAAGACTTGGATTTAGTAGTACAGCAAAGTGGCATGGTGCCAGAATTCAGTTTTGAGATAAAGATAAGATCTAAGAATTGCAAAGATACAGTAGTAATTGCCATTCTTCATGTTACCTGACACATACACTTCACATTTTATTTAGGAAGGCTTCAGGGATGGAATAGATAAGCCATATCTTGAGATGAAATTTTCTTGTGACAGGTATAAACTAGTCCACATATTTTTTTTTTAACTACAGTATTTACCATACACATAAGGGGGAGCTAATACAATGATTTGTGCTCAGTCAGCCTTTCAGTGACTACTTAATGATACTATCCATTACAACGCTTAGACAAATGTGATTTGTTTTACATGGAAATTACAGACGTGTGAAATAAATATAATTCTGTTAAACAGATGTTTAAAATGTACATGAAGAGTTCTCTCTATAAATCCTATTTCCCCTTCATTTTTTCCTGAAGATGTTTGCCATTTTTTTTTTTTTCCCAGTCTGGTCTTGAAGTCAGCATAGACAAGTCTTTGACTGAAGGGGATATTGAGAGAGCTGAGGAACTGAGTAATAGATTAGCCACTCGTGAGGTAAGTTGACCTAGTTAAATACTATCTCTTAGAACTCTTAACTTTGTGTATCTAGTCATAATTCATTATAATTTAACCAATACTGTTAAAGATTGTTCCTGGCATCTTTCCTTTTTGCTGCTGCTTACGTAGGCTTCTTTCAGCCACGACATATTATAGTCACAGATGTAACTTTAGGACTGTTTGGACAATGATATCTGTATTTTCAATGGTTCAAGTAATATCTATCACAAGAAGACCTGAACACACAACCCCCAAATGGATTGGTCTCAGACAAACAAGTTATTGTGGAGCCACATTAGTAACTCCATAGTTATGTCTATAAATAGTTTTCTGTAATAATCCTAAAAGTTGAACCTTCTTCCACATCAGTTTCTCAAGAAATTTAAGATGGAAAGTAACTTTCTTATTAACATTCCGTACCTCATACTTTGCCTCTCTTTCCCATCTTAACAAAATTTATCCTCTAGCAAACTGGATGAGAGAGCTCAGAGATGTAGCTATGTAATAAAAAGGGTTTGTTTGTTTTTTGTTTTGGAATAATTGTAATTATTTTTGTTTTAAGAACATATCTCAAAATTCAATTGGTCCAGAAACTTCACATCTTTTATTACATTGTTTGCAATGGTAGCTAGTGTGTCTGAGTAATTGTATGGCAGGCGGGTGACTTTGTAGAATTAACTTATTAACTTTGGGTACATCTATACTACCCGCCGGATCTGCGGGTAGTGTTCGATGTATCGGGGATTGATTTATCGCGCCTCGTCTGGACGTGATAAATTGATCCACTAGTCAACGCCCGTACTCCACCCTGGCAGGAGGAGTTAGCGGAGCCAGTTGACTTGCCGCCGTGAGGACGGCCAGTTAAGTCGAACTAAGATACTTCAGCTACCTGAGGAGACCTGAAATGCATAATTTCCTCATCTACTCTAAATTGGTTAGAGTACAACAATCAATAAAACATGCTGAGATTTCTGTTCAAATTTTTTGACTACAAATGCAAATTGGTATGAAAAGTTACAAGTTTTTGTACCATTTGTGATATAGTATTATCTGAATTGGATAACTGTTGGAACTGGGCAAGGCCCTCTAAAGTTAAAGAAATGGGTGTGTAATCTTGAGATGTGCAAGTTGGAACGTAGGAATGATGACTGGAAGAAGTTTGGAGCTATGTGAGGCCAGAATATGGAGTGACTGCTGAGTCAAAACTAAATGGGGCTGCAGTAGAGAATTTCCAGTAAATTTTGGCTAGCATCAGGATCAGTGTCAGTTGAACCCATTTTTGTTTCTGGTTGTCATGGATGTGATAGGAGAATAAATGAAGGGAGCCACCTTGGAACATGCCATTCACTGATGACTTAGTGATATGTGTGGAAGATTGTGAGGCCCTGCAGGCCAGTTTTGAATAGTGGCAATGTAGTTTTGAGCAGGGTGGATTTAGAGTGAATGTTAGTAAGACCAAGGCTGTGGTCACTGAGGGAGGAGGACTCTTCATAAAGGCAGAAAGCTTAGAAGAAAGAAAGAATTTAAATACCTAAGATCAATGGTTGTTGATGATGGTGTCCTGCTGAGTGATGCCCGGCATCATACTAAAGCTGCTTGGTGCAAATGGTGAGAGCCGACCCCAGTTCTGTGTGACGAAAAAAGGCCAATAAAGTTAAAAGATGAATGTATAAAACTGGAATTGGACCTGTCTTAATGTATAGAATAGAGATTTGGCCAATCACAACAAAGTAAATCAGTATGCTCTCCACTACAGAAATGAAGATGTGGTGGTCAACGGTAGGACACTCCATGATAGGAAATGAAATGATGTTGTAAGGGGCCTAATGCAAGTTGCTCTAATTGAACCCAAGTTGAGGGAGGCTAGGTTATGTTGCTGTGGGCATATCCAGCGGCAACTTGAGAATTGTATCAGTAAGATGGCTCTTGCAGTGATTGTGGATGGAAGATGACCCGGAGGAGACAAAAGATTCAATACATGAGCCAAATATCAGTGGACCTCAGAGAGACCAATCTGTATGAAAGCCTGGCATACAATGTTGAGTTTTGAAAGAAGGCTAGAAAAGTCACTGACTCCAAATTGGGAAATGACAAGAAAGAAGATGATCATTATCTGAATTGGGTAGATGTGGGATTGTACAGCACCTAGCATATTGGGTGCTATCATTACATATTATTTCTGGTGCCTTAGCTCCAGATTGTTGACTTTATAGTATTAACAGGTTCTAAAATCAAGAATACATTTGAAACCATGTTAGTATTCACAACCTTCTTTCCATTTTGGTTAAGGTGGGTTAGTCTGAATAAATAATACGTTGTGAGAGAAGGAAAACACAAATGATCATGGTTCTGATGTTGCAATGCGTTTCATGCAGGCAGTCTTCCAGTAACTTCAGTGGGACTTTACACAGATGCAGGGATTTGCCTATGCAAAACTCATTGCAAGATTGGTTCTTCTTTTGTGACACAAAAAGAATCTGCATGGTTAAGGTGGGTCTCCGTAATTGTGGGAGCCGGGGGGAAGTGCTGTCTTTTGTTCTGGTGAAATCATTCATGTAGTAACTGATTGCATAAAGAGCCAAAGAAAGGGTGCAGTTATGGGAGCAGCTGAGTCAGAACACTATTGTCTCATAGACCAGGTACAGACTAATACAACAAAATTGCTTTCACATTTTTAAATATTGATACAAACATCCATGTGATGTTCTCCCGTCCCATTTTGAACTGTTTTTTTAAAAAAAAATCCTTGTTTTTGTGAAAAGCTGCTTTTTTGTAGAAAGTGAATTAATTCTAAAAAATTACCCAGTTTTTTCAGTCTACACAATTTAAGCGGTAATGTTACTTTTCTTCTCATCTCCAAATGTTGTAAACATCAGGAAATGGTTGAGCCAAACAGAGAGAGAGATATTGACTGTGTACCCATGAAGGGAGGCAAAAAACGAACTGAGCTGCTGTTTGTATATAAGAAACTGCATTATTTATTGTATATATTGTATTATATTGTATATAAGAAACTGCATTATTTTACATTTTATTTCTCTTTATTATTATTCCTGAGAAGTGTTGTATGAGGATATCAAAAATAAGCTGATTCTATTTGGGGTACAGTCCCCTTGTAGTCCCGTGGAATGTGTGTTCAGTGGGTGGGTGTTCTTTTGGAAATCAGGTGTATAGATTTTTTTAATCAGCACCATTTTCTTTCTCAAGAAGCAGTGACTGGAACCTGCTGATAAAGCCTTTGCTTTGAGGCACAGATCTCAGAGTTCTTAAAGCTATTTCCTGCTTTAATAAGTGAAACTAATTTGTGATGTATAACATTTATAAGCCTGTGAAACTGATAGGGCAGCATCAGTATTTAGAAAATTGAAGCCAAAAATAAAGAGATGACTGGGAATAGGCAATGAAAACATGCCATAAAAAAGCTAGGGAATGCCAAAATCATACTGTCGATGTGCTATCATTATGACACAGTGAGGGATGATATTTTTGAAATCTGATTTTTTATTTTTTTTTTGTGTAACACTTGTTGCAGGGTATTTGGGGGCACACATTGTCATGTTGTAGGATAAGGAGTAAGTTTGGAAGCTGGATATTGTCTATATTTCTTCGATGAAAATACACCTGTCAAGGAATCGATTGCTATCTCAATAGATATTTTTCATAGCACTGTGCACACAATTTTCTTTGGGCTTTTAAGCCTGGTTGCTGGATTGTTGTGGGCTAGCAGTTAAATGAATGTGGAACAAATAAAATCTGATTGCTTTCATCATGGGGCAAAATTATCAAAGGTCTCTCAGTTACTATCCTCAAGTCAAAACAGATTCAGATCTTTTCCAAGACAGCATGGACCTTAAAAATTCTAATTTTCAGTGCTAAAATGTAGAATTGTTTACAATATCAAATATGATTTTCTTTTAGTAAACTTTTTTTAGTTCTACAGTGTGCATGACAGATTTTCTAGATCAAAATTAGCATGTGTATTTGTGGCAATTGTAGAGTGAATCATGTTAAGATAAGGTGTTTCTGAGCTTGGAATTTAGTATGCTAGTGCATGTGCTAGGAAAATAAGCAAGAGAAAGTAAAATTGTATGTAACTCTTATTGATCAAAAATAATATAAAATATTTTTTTTAACTTATGGAGGAGGAAGTATGGAAGTGAACACATTAACTCCAGTTCTGAAGTTGTTGTGCACAAGTAGACCCATGCACAGAAACACATAGACTTCAATGCATCTCCTCACACAGACCCACTGATGTTCACTCACAAGTGACTATGCATGGATCTGATTGTAAGATTGTGGACTACATGTATAACCTCCCTTGATGCAGCTACATGAAATTAATTATTAACAGAAATGTAGTAAGTATCTGGCTGGTGAAATTCACCCCAATCCCTGCACAAAGATTTCTGCAAAGAAACCGTAGAAACTCTGTATGGTTTGGAGCAATGAACACACTCGTTTTATGGTTATTATTCCACTTTATAGGCTGGAATAGTGATGGCAGTTCCTTTGAACATCCTTTGAGAGAGAGTCTGAGGGCTAGTGGATATTTGTAAACGTAGAATCCATGGGCCCTGGATTCAGCAAGTCCTGTTTCTGATTCTTTTGCCCACCATGGATTTCTAGTGGTTCAGTGATTCTTGGACAGGTTCTCCACTATTGAATGAATTTCATTCTGAGAGAGTATACTTCATAGAATATACTACTGGAGAGGCTCAGTCTCATCTGTGTGGGTTATATATTTCTAAACCTAAAAAAGCACACAACATTTATCTAGGGTTTTTAAACACACTGTACGGCACTGGAAAACACTTATGCAAGGCATGAATCTTCCGAGAAACTTACTTTAATTACTATGTTAAGAATGGATAGTTTTAATTTTCTTACAATTTGCACAATATAAATATTCACAGTTAAAATGTATTTATTTTATTGTAATCCAAGTGCTATCTTTATCAAATCCTAATCTAAGACTGTAAGCATTAGCAAAGTGCTCCATGTTTTAAAGCTCTGCTGCTTGAATGTAGAAATGAGTACCTAAGGCCATAGTTGCAACATCGTATACTTAATGATAACTTGTTTAACCTGAGAGATATCAAGAAAAGTATTGAATATTTATGTAGGAGTTATCCAAAGAGCCTTGAATCTTTTTTAGAATGGATATTGTTGCAAGAACGAAGTTAGCATGGTCAGCTTTGCAATTTTTTATAGAGATTCCCTGGATTTTATAAAACATTGTTTGGTGGTGGTATATATAATATGCTAACCACGCTTGCTTCCGTAGCAAGCTTTGAACTCATACCTAGTAATCAATAGACATTTTTTAATGAAGTAGACTTCATTCTAACATAGACTGTTACCTTAAATTGCAAAGTGAATGGTTCACTTACTGTACTTGTTGGACTTTTCAGGCATTCCTTTAAATAAATCAATACTGAGAACTTAGAACACTATATTGACTCTGAATAACACTAAATGTACAACCTGTGTAAGAGTTATGACTCAAATTACTTAGTAATGTCACATCAGTGTAAACAACGTAATTCGTTAAAGATATTCACATTTCCTTTACATGCTTACGTATGTTGATGTGTGAATATATGTGTAAGGCTATGGCTATTTAATTCTTTGTAAACTTGTTCTGTGATAGATTTTGCATGACCTGAAAAGAGATCTTTTCAGTAGTTCACCCTGAAAATATTTTACATTGTTCTTGGAGTGAACCATATTTTTCTTTAATGCTGTCATGCTCAAATGTTTTATTCTGTCTCTGGAAACAGAACGCAGGTTTCTGTATGGCTCTAATAGTCCTGAGAATTACTCTGGCAAAAATTCAAACTTTTTTCATTTCACTTGTGATTATTGTGTAGCTATTGCTGCATAGGTGCCACATTGTCTAAGAGTGCATTAGCCTGAGGGCAGTAACTTGAACACAATAAAATTATCTTGAACACATTAGATTTACCTGTCAAAAGAAACCTTAAAAATATTATGTAATTTAGAGTACTAAATTACTGAAGCAGTTGTCAGTCTTCAAATAATCTGTTTTGACAGCACTGTTCCTATGTGTTTAGCTTAGAGGCTTCTGGCATTTTGGTGAGAAGTTTCAAAAGCTATAATTTACAAGTAAACTCTGCATTATTGTAATAAAACTTAAATAAAACATATACATTATAATCAAATTAATTAATCAGACATTGGGATACCATTCTCATCTCCCAACAGAGCTATTCTGTTGAGCTTTCTATCAACTCTGATTGTGACACATCATTTTTTGACCAGTTGCTAATAATTGTTAATGAAATTGTGCTTATTTGAAAGCAAATTCTAGCTTGATAATTTAGATTGGGGAGCACATGAGTTAGGTTCCTAAAACTATCTCTGTATTTTAAAATTTGACCTTATTGTTAAAGAAATAGTATATAGCTTATGGTTGCCAAGTCATACAAACATCCCTCTGTTAGATATATACAGGGTAAATTAATCACATGGGGAAATGGCTACTCCACTACTACTACTATGAATGGAGTTGTAGTTCTAAATTTATTTACCCTATTCAAAATTTACTATAATATGTATAGGTACCCAAAGTGGTTGCAACAAATTTAAAGACTATAATTGCACAGCAGTTAACTTAAGCTTCTTTTATATTAAAAGACCTGGAAAAAAGAAGAGTAGATTTTATTTTGTCTTGGTGATGGGTTTTTTCCCCCCCTAACATTTTAGTAGAGGTGCTTCAAAATATCTTTCTTCATTAAGATTGTTTTCTTTTAACCTTTGCTATATGACAGGGTTATCACCTAGAATTACATTCTTATGCTCCTCTAATTATGTATATCTTTTCTTAACAAACCTTAAAAAAAAGATTTCAGATGTTACAAGTCTAATTAAAGAGACAGACAAAGCCAAGTTTATAGTGTAGATTTTTTTCTGCAGTTCAATTAATCAGCATGTTTTCTCTTTTAATTAAAACCATTTTAGTAAATTAAAGCCCACAGCAAAACACATATATAATTTGTTTGTAATTAGCTCTTAATTGGTGGTAGTTGAAGCTTAGCACCCTTGGTTTCTTTCTTCATGATTGCCATTTTATTAGCAGCCAGTCATTAATTAATCTTTTTTTTCTAATTAGCTTATAAAACTGTTGATGGCACATTATTGTAAATGTGATTTTAAGTTCAAAGCTTGTTAATAAGCTTTCTTACTTAGAAGAACAGAGATAAAGAAATTGCTGAAAACAGTACTACAGTTCTTTTTTTTTAAACTGCCTTTCTTATAAGGGGACTCTGTAAAGCATCTATCAGCTTATAGTTAATTTTTAATGCTGTTTTCTCATGAGTGGAAGAAGTTACTTGCATATAAATGTTTAAATCTAGAAGAGAGCTTAAATATTAGAATGTTTTTCTGTTCTTGCTACATTAATGTCATCTAAATATAATTCGATGTTTTAATATACAGCATAAAAAAACAACAAAGGTATTACAAACTATTTTACAGTGAAAGTTGAGCACATCACTGCAAAATCCATTCAATATTCTTGTTTGCTTTATATATTTTATATACGTCAGCAATGGATAACATTCCATAACATAAAAGGAGAAAATCATTGCTAAAGGCAAAGCCTGAAATAACTAGATTCATATTTGATGAGAAACTGTAATACTGTATTAAAAGGCTGTTTGGCTTCTCTGGTATGACCATAGGATGCTTCAGGACCTGTTTTGAATAAAGATGTTTTGTAAAACTCTCTGTGGGTTTAGCACTTTGTAGATCACACCTAAATATGACATTTCTGGAGCAGTTCTTGAATCTGCTGTCTCATTACTCATAGAGAGTTTGTATTTTAAATATGACTTCTCATTTAATGAAAGGTCTCTGCTGAATAATATTCCAAATTAAATATCTCAAGATTTTCTGGAAAGTTTTCTGTAAGTTACAGTAAATGTCTGTGGCATCTTAATAAAAATGTTTTCTGTCTTGCCGCCTGAACTTTACATACGATTTCAACTTCAGCCATTTCTTTGCTTATTTTAAAAGTGTTTTATGATGCTGTGCAAGAAACACTAGAAAGGGATAGCTGACAAGGAAAAAATTAAAAATTGGATAAAAAGTAAATGAATAATGTCATATTACTAAAAAGATGAGAGGCTAATTTGTGCCGACTTTTTGCTAATTTTGTTCAAGCTTCAAAATGAGGAGCTGTCACCCGTTCTGTGTAGCACTGATGACAGTGCCAATGATCCATGAAATAAGCTGCCGCTGGCTTTGTTCTGATAAGAATGAACAAATCTGCACAATGTACGGCTCCCAGAATCTCATTTTCATACTTGCATGCAGGCTAAAAGAAATAAGCTGTTTGCAGGCTTGATTAATCAGACATTTGAGGGTTTTTTGTCTCTTTGATCTCTTTCGTCTCCTAGGTAACTTGCTTGACATTAACGTTGAGCTTGAGTAAAGACAATCAGGAATTGTAGACCAAACTGATATAAAAATTAAAGACCTTAACACTTTAAGTAGTCAAGTAATGGTTCCGCTTTACTTCAGAAAACATCTGTTTTCATTTAATTAAAGAACAAAAGAGAATGGCATAAATATTTTTCATAGAAACCTGTTATTCCATACAAAGTTAAAGTATGATAATTGGTATTTTTAAATAAGTGCCTTGAAACTGTTTAAAAAGAGGGAAAGCTTTAGAAATTTGTCACAAGGTAACAATTTCAGATGAGTAAAATTTTATGAAAAATGATGGATAAGAAGTTTGCATTTATGCTACATTAAGCTGATAGAACAAGATATTTGAAATGATTATCGGTGAACTTTAATGTGGAAAGATTTTGCCTCATGGAAACTGAGTTGATTAAAAAGTTTGTCTTAAAAAAATCTGTACTATGTTACAGGGATGAGCCATTATATCTGCTTTACTGCCCAACATGATTTACACACTTTAAACCTGTAAAATTGAAAGGAATTTAAAAAAAAATGTCGCAGTGCGTTTGCTTGAGGTTATGCAGACGCTTTTACAAATCTTCCAAGTGGCTGTAAAGATGAATGCCTCAAGGGTCTAGCCAGGGCCCTGCTTTTCCAACCAGCTAAAGCCCTTATCTTAAATCCAAGCAAAGTACCATTAATCTTTTTGAAAGACCTTTTATGGCTTTTAATATATCCCAAATTAGAACATTTTACACCCTTGGTTCCTGAAATATGGTGATAAAAAGCCTTTAGAGCTTAATTTTCCTTACTGCGTGCTCTGACCAATTTGCAGTTCTTTGTGATAATGTTTAGACACCTTAATTAAAATGCAGCAAAATATTGGATGTTCTATATGGAAAATGCTGATACTTTGGCTACACAAGAAATTGTTGTGTATATTTTTATTCATGTTTGTTTTCTTCTTACAACATTGTATTTTGTTGAGTTATCTGATGACCCGAAATGTTTGTACTTTTTTTTTTTTTTTTAAATATAAAATCCATTGACCAAGCTTCTAAGGAGTTCTTCTGGGAGAGGAAGTGAAGATGTATGTCTGGGTGTGGATGGGTGTAGAAGATGCTTAATTTGAATAAAATGTTTGTGTATATTTAAACACAACATATTTGTTTTTATGTTTTGCAGACTAGGCTTTATGTTGCTCTAAAGGGATAGCATTAATACTGCTGAACATTTTATTTCCCCCTTTTCCACATATACTACAGAGGATCTTATTATTCCATTCTATTTCTATACTTTCAAATATGGAAGTATGCATTCTGCCTTTACAGAAACAAACTATAAGATTTTTTGAATACATTTAGAGACATCAATTATGTAAGATTATGTTTATATTGATGTTAAAGAGGCCCGCTAGAATATATTTTAAGTGTATACTTGTTAAGGAATAACTCTTATTTAATTCATTGTACTAGAACATAAAATTCAATCAAAAAAAGACATATTTAAAGGCATAAGTCTTCTGCTGTGAATTCATTGTCTTAGTCCTCTGATTGCTCTATTTATTAAGTTAATAAAATTATTGTACTTTGTCACATAAATACTCATTTAGTGCATTAAAAGAATACAGGTAGAATTTAAGTTTCTACTGTAACTTCAGGAATTTGTTAGTTCATTAAATCTGGATTATTTATAACTATTGCACGGGGGAGGGATAGCTCAGTGGTTTGAGCATTGACCTACTAAACCCAAGGGTTGTGAGTTCAGTCCTGGAGGGGGCCACAATCAGTACTTGGTCCTGCTAGTGAAGGCAGGGGGTTGGACTCAATGACCTTTCAGGGTGCCCTTCCAGTTCTATGAGAGAGGTATAGCTCCATATATATTTTAAGGTATTTAATTTTTTATAGCAAACATGTTAATGCTTGTAAATTATACTTAAATATTAAATTGCTGTGTGTCAGTAACAGAATGTTATACTTTAGTTAGTCATCATGTGATTCACTTTGTGACTAACTTCAGATTTTATCATTCAGATGTCAGTCTATTGAATTACTGGATTATGTTAATTTTTGTTAAATCAAAACATCATTCTATGGCTAATGATGTAAAATATTGGCTGATCACATGATTGGTTTGGTGCACCAGGAGGACTCCAGCAGGACATATTTGTGACCCTTAAAAAGTACAAAAACTAGATTAGAGGAATGTTTAGCTTTAGACTTTTTAAGGAATGAGTGTAATACTCAATGCTCACTTTTTAGCTATTTATTATTTGTATGCTAGAAATGCCTAGGGCCTAATCAGTTATCAAGAACCCCTGTTGTGCTAGGTGCTGTACAAACAACCAGGCTGTCCCTGCCTCAGAGAGCTCACCGTTTAGATTAAGGAGAAGACACAACAGCTGGGTGAGTGAAACAGAAAAACAGATAGGTGCGAGAGTGGGAAACAAGATAAAAATAAAAGAAATGTCTTGAGTAATAGGCAGTAGGTTCAACTCAACAGCTGTTAGTGTTTTGTATGCAGTCTTTATGACATACAGGTACCAGTATTTCACTGGTGAAACAAGATCAGCATGCCACAGTCAGCCTTCCTTTTCAGATTACATTTAAAAATGCTGTATTCTGTAGGTTTGATCCATGGCCTTAAGAAGTACAGTTTTCACAAAAGTAAATTGCAGCCCTACCTGCATAGGGACAACAGACTGAGCTCTGTATGTGTTACCATGACTAATGCAATTTCCAGTCCTTGCACCCTGATAGCTTTTTTGGATGCTTTTGTTTGCCGTCTGGGTTGTGTACAGCAGTCTTCAACTGGAAGGATGCTCATTGACTTCAGGCTTTGGATAGCGCCTTGAGTGAGTTACTGCTGCAAGAAGCAGCAACTTGTTCTAATGTGTTCTAGCAGTCTTGGCCAAATGAGTTTTCTGGTTGTCAGGAAGAATAGGAGTAATTTTGAGAAGAAATTCTTCCACGACATTATATTTTTGCTGGCATTATTTAACATCATGCACAATATCACAAAATTTAATTAAAATGAGGAGAAAGTTAGTAATGTTCAATAATGGAAATCTTCGAAATTGGCAGTTTCAGAATTGTTGTCTGGCATTATTCCATCTTGTCTTTTCTCTGACATATACCATGGTATCAATTCAGTTCCCCTTGGATGAAAAAGTTTGTAAATACATAAATAAAATGGCATCCAAGTTACATCCTGTCAAAAGTTTATTTGAATAACATGCATGTTTATTACCTAATTAATGATTATCTAGAGTCTGATAATATGAAGATCATCTTAACCTATTGCAAATGATTTCTAAATACATTATTTCAGTCAGCTTCTCAGGAGAACATGGCAACCATTTAACAGTGTGTAGTAGTTCTAGATAGTTTAGGATGGAAATGAAGAACACTTCAACAATTGGATCTGTAGGCAGATACAATATAATTTTCTAAATTTGCATTTTGGCCAGGACGCTGGTAATACCCTCACTACCTCCATTTCTGCAAAAAGTGCTATGAAAATTTTTAATCTCCACACATGGGCAAGAGTTAGAGCCATGCTGGGACACTAGTTCAGTAATGTTCTAAAAAGCGTATTACTGAAACATATCACTACTATTTCCTGCAGCATGGTGGTTTTTCCCTGAAGGTCTTCTACTTGATATTGGTAAGGCCTGACACTATTTATCTGAGAAGATCAGCTTGACGTGTTATGGGAATACATTGTTTGGTTCTGATAAATCCGTTGAAGATCAAATTACACATTCTAACTTTTTCCAAGATTGATTTCCATAATACTATGCATTCTGAAAATTGTGATCTGCACAACACAATGTTTCACTGAAAGGAATTTTCTGTTGTCTTTACTGACTCAGAGTATGTCATGAAAGCAACTAACAAGATGAAAGTAGAGTCGGTCTGAACATTTTCAAAACATTTTTCATCAAAAAGTACTGTTTATCAAGTTAAACCATAAGGCTTCTGAGGTCCACAGTAGGCAAGAGAGGGAGAGAGACATGAACCAAATACCTAATTTTCTTGATCCAAAAGCCAGTGATTCAACACAGTTCCGTTTTGCAAAATGTTCAAAAGATTTTCTTCCAGTTAGTGTAAAAAAAACAAAACAAAACAAAACAAAACAAAAAAAAAAACCCCAAAAAAACAAACAAATTTTGAAACCTCAGATTATCATGAAATGCAGTTGTCATTCTCTGGCCAGCTCGAGTTGTAAAATAAAGCAGCTCCTTTCCTTCTCTTTCACCTGCACCATCTTAAACACTACTTGAGCCAATTCATCCTAGGATTAGTGGAAATAATTCCCATTGAGTCACTGGAAATTGGACACATTTATAGCAGGATACCAAACCTGTGCCTGTTACAGTGTTGTCAGTTATTCTTTCCTGATCAACTTATGTATCTAATGTGTCTCTGGCACTTCCATCACTACTGAATTTGGCCCCTAGATTGAAATATACACTGAATACTGAAACAGTCAAAGCAATGACTAAAATGCTAAGTTTTTATTACTTAAAAAAAACTGTCTAGGTTTGTTGGCTACAAACTTTACAGATCTAAAACTTCTTTGTCATTTTAGTTCATGTGATTATATGAATAATTTTTTCATTTTTAACATGTTATATTAAACAAAAAACTAGAGCAAGGAGGGAGCTGATGCTCTAGTAATTCCCAGTGCAGCCTTTACCAGTTCTAAAGTGCTTTAAATTCCATATGTGAAAGGTGCTGTATGTGAGGAAATAGGAATTTTTTGAATTTACTAGTATACCATCTGTTCGATGGGTGGGATTACTCAGAGCCTTGAGGACCCCTGCTGTTCTTGCCCACCATTCTGAACACTGCCATCTTTCTGGCTGATGAGGGTGTGGAGGTGGGAACAGATCAGAATCATTGCTCTTTCAGTTCTAGTTGTCTTTTTGGACTAAAGCACACAGGGTAAAATGGATCATGTGTCTCTCCCATAGAAAATCTGGTCCTGTTCAGTCCTGTGGGTACATCTGTCCATCTGATTTTTCAAAAGTTATCGTAACTCATGTTAGCCCATGGAAAAGAATCTAAAACTAAATAACTCATTGATAGGCCTCATGTTTGATGTAAACCATTTGCTTCTGTTGACTTTTCTTTCTGTTCCTTCTCACCCCTTCTTAGCTCGGCGTGAAAATTGCTAAAGCTGTTGCTTGTCGCAACTTTGTAAAAGCCAAGCAAGATATGGAGGCTTCCCAAGAAGCTCGAAAGAAAAAGAAACTTGCCTGGGGGTGCGTCATTTGAGTACAATATTCAGTATTTGTGGTTTTGTTGGCACTAAATGGATTCAATAGAATCTCAGTTAAATGTTTCCTTACTTCAAATAGACTTGTGCTGATCCTTGTTTGTTTAGTTTAACCTGATTTTTTTTCCTGAATAGTGAATCAGACTAAATATACAGTTGTTACCATAACTGATAAGTTATTCTAATGTTTACATTGCCTTTTTGTAATTATTAGGGCACTAAAAAACCAAATTCTGATTTTTTTTTCTTTGAAGTTAAATGTTTTCTCTTGAAAACTCCCAAATATTATTGTAGTGACACCTAACTTGGTTTTGTGCTTCGTTTCAGATTTGAAGCAAAGAAAAGATGGGAAACGAAAAGCAACATGGGATACATGTAGTTCTGTCTTGATCACATCTAAAAGCAAAGCTGTTTAAAATATAATTATTGGGGGTTTAATACAGTACATGCTGCCTCTTTTATGCTTGCATAACTAAATCTTGAACAACTAAGCAAGGTTGATAGTAGTTTAAAAAAACTAAGCAAAACCTGTTTGTTTACTTATTTCCCGTAATTCTGTTAGATTTCAATATCTTGTTTCAAATTCCTGTTAAAATTATAGTGGGAATAGATATTTTATTATTGCACACAGAAACTTAACATTTCACTCATGTTCTCCAAATGGAGAAAATTCTGTATAACACATCTCAGGTCTGAAGACTTGTGGAGCCTGGTCAAGATTCCCATAAATCTGGACCCAAATATTCAGTGCAGTAAGGTTCTATTAGGTGGTTATGACTTTTATAATGATAAAATATTCATGTCAGTGATCCATGGGTGTGGGTAAAGGGACAGGTTCTTTGTTTAAAAAAAAAATCAATATCAATTATACATCTGATCTACTTAGTAGTACAGATCTTGTCACAGTATTATTTTGAGGCTGCTCTTTGAACCATTTGGATACAAGATATTAGTTGATTGAGTTGAAGGTATACCGTGAAATGCCTGAAGAATATCAGAACATTGACTTTTGTGACCTTACCCTTTTATTTACTTGTATTAAGTATGAAAATAATTTTAAATTAAACTATTGTCTATACTACTAAAAGTATCTTGTCTTTTGTATTATTTATTTATGTGGCTAGATGAATCGCAACAGAAAATTTTAGTCTGAGAGTTCGTGAAGCGCAATGCTTAGATTCATTGGGTGGATCTAGTATGCCCCATGTCCTGGAACCACCATCTTGAGGACCCTTCCAGTTTATCCTTCCCCACTTACTTCACATGTGTTCAAGTTTTAATATCCCTATCTTGTCAATTGGACAAAATGTAGAAATATGAATCTTTAAAATATCTAAAATCTGTTATGTTGTGGAGTTGATCAACTTACACTCGAATATCAAATACAAATTTTATTCAGTGCCAAATGTTTTATACAATAATTATTCTTTGAATGCTTATGTTGTAAGTAACAAGAATTGTTAATGATGTTTTCTCAAAATCATTCACCGTGAAAAGTAAGGACTCATTCAAGACTAGCAATAACTTTTTTCCCTGAAGCTTTTGTATATATGTTTAGTCATCAAAATCCCTGAAATGAATTGGGAATGTAAACGTCAGTTGTTGTTAAACAAAATTAATATGTTTCAGGCCAAAGGTTTGGTATTAACATAATGGTGATTTACTATTTAAGAACTTCAGGCTAAAACAACTTGCCAAAGAATAGTACTTCGAAGGTTTACGGCACCAATTCTGAGACTTAAGGTTTGTAGTCTAACATGGAATAGGGCATTTTTTGGTAGCCCTCGAGATGTTGGATATATTTTTTTTTCTCCCCCCCCCCCCCCCAGCAGAACGTTGTACTTTCATAAAGATGAGAGTTTGCAATATGGTAATCCTAGAGTTAGCTGTAATTAGTTATGATGACAGAATTAAAGACAACTGCCAAGACTATAAACCAGGTGGGTAAACAGGTTTCTGAAACAGAACATCGTAAAATTCAAACTGTATTTTCAATACATGCACCTTTTTTGGAAGAGCCATTGGCATGGGGAAAGGAAGCAAGTGGTATGTAGTCCTCATATTATTTATGTTATATATGCATTAAATTTACAAATGCATAATGTATAGTGTGTGTATGTATCTGTATTTTTCCCACATGGAATAACATTACATTTAAGACATTTATGGCTTATGAAAATGGGAAAATGCCATAGTTGTTCCTTGGCACACCTAGAAAAATTTTTTTTCTGAATTTCAAATGTACCAGAATTCTACAAAACGTCCTATCTGAAAATTCAGGTGGAATCATATTTCTGTGTATAGCTTGTTTATTTTTTTAAACAGATGGCCTTTTTATGTGCTATACACTGAAAAAAACCAAATGATACTAATTATCCTGTGCCCTGAAAACAGATTAATATGATATACATTTTGATACTTCAATAAAATTACCTCTTTTAATAACTGAAAAAGAAATGGTGTAAACTTCAACTTAGTAGTAACTGATCTAGTTAATAAATTGTTGATGTATGTGCATCACACCAGAAGGAACAGTACTCTTATTTGATCTGAAAATATAATAGTCAAAAAATAAAAGTTAAGCGTTTTTTTGTGTTTGAGAAATCACTGTTTTATATTCTTCTCAACAGTGCTCTCTGCATGCAATATTTTTTAGTTTTATTGTAGACCATTAATAATGTAATTAATTATTTAGGAAGTATGCAGAACATTTCCTTTAACTTACTCGTGTGATGAATTAAAAATGATAACATTTTAAGTATTTTGGTGTTCCTAAAGCCTTCGTTTATTAGTGTCTGTAAATTAGCAGAATTAAACTCTGTTCAAAAAGATGTTAAAGATTTAATTAACACAGTGAAAAAATATGAAAAGCTTAATACTGCAAGATTGTATGTATTCAGATCTCTATCATTTTAAGCAGGTAATTGGACCTTTTTTTTCGGGGGTGGGGGAACTCCTAGAAGACTTGTGTGAGTCATAGGCATTTTACGTTACAGACTTTTTCCAGTGTTGTTCCCAGGATATGAGAGACACAAGTCATGTGAGGTAATATCTTCTATTGGGTCAACATCTGTTGGTGGAAGAGGCAAGCGTTTGAGCTTCACAGAGCTCTTCAAGTCTTCTGTGAAGCTTGAAAGCTTGTCTGTTCCACCAAAAGAAGTTGGTCCAATAAAAGATATTACTTCACCCACCTTGACTCCCCTCCCCACGCCCCCCCACAGTATAGCTCTGTGTTTTGGCCAAACAGGCAAAACTGCATTCTAAACTGTTGTTTGTTTTCTCTTCCTTCCTTTCCCAAACAAAATCTGTGTTTTGAGCAACACTTTACTGCTTATACATTTCTGAAGTCTTGTTTTCAACTACAATCAGCCTGGGGAACAGTAGAAAATATAACAGGAGGACTCTGAAGAAACACGTAGAGCAGCATTTTTATGTAGACCCTTAATCCTGCTCCTGTTAAAATGAAGTATATGTACAAAAAATGTATGTTTTGTTTAAGATTAGATTAGTAGAAAAAAATGTGTTCCCCATCATTTCATCACTCACTGTAATAAAACACCAGGACTATTAATATCCAAACATCCCAGATCCATCTGCCCTTTGACCTTTTCAAAAGCTTGGGAAAACAGGTGACCAGTACATGCCTATTGTGATGGACTCAAGGAGCTCAGTCTGTTTTGCTTAACAGAACGTTAAGGGCTGACTTGATCACAGTCTTTAAATCCCTACATGGGGAACAAATATTTAATAATGGGCTCTTCAGTCTAGCAGAGAAAGGTGTAACACAAGGGTTTCCAAACTTGATTGCGGCTTGTCCAGGGTAAGCCCCAGGCGGGCTGCGAGATGCTTTGTTTAACTGAGTGTCCACAAGCATAGCCGCTCGGAGCTCCCAGTGGCCACGGTTTGCTGTTCCCAGCTAGTGGGAGCTGCAGGAAGTGGTGTGGGCCTGGCCAGCATCTAGGAAACAAACTTTCTGCCTAATCAACCTACCTCAGGAAGTATTGCTTCAGAGGTTTGGGTCCTTCAGTTTTTTCCCTACCAAAACTCCATATCCCTAAGTTTCAGCAGTGACTCTTAAGTCCTCTTTGACACCCGGAGAGTCATTTGATAAGGTGTAGCTGCATTCCCAAGTGTGACTGTCCAGCATAAACAGCAACGATCATTTTGAAAATGGAAATACTCTTCCACAGATAAACCAGAACAATTGTTAGTGTTACAGTAAGGCCTCAGGGCACCCAGTCATAGATCATAGCCCTGTTGTGCTAATCACTGTGCAAACACATACCCAATAGCTAATCCCTGCTCCAAAGATTTTACATTGTAGGATAAGAAATATCTCAGTCATTCACCTCTTGTGGAGATCTCAACCTTAAAGATGGGATCTGGTGACCCTCTACCTATGACCCCTTTCCAACTACTTCAATCCCACTTCACTCCCACTGTACTGAGATTTTGCAATTGGCACCTCAATCATATCTCACCTTATAAATTTCTCATCCCCTTGGAAATCATTGTTCTTCCTCCACCCATTTTCTCCCACAAAATACACCTGGCACTAGTCCAAAGCCATGTATCTCATCTCCATTGTGTTCTGATGTCTAATAAGAACAAAATTTTGTCTCTTGATTCCAGTAATAGTGCAACTTCAAAGGGTGCATTTTATCAGTTTAAACATCATACTAATACAGGTAGCACTACACTCCTGTGCTCCTAAACTCAGTTAACAGCTTCTGAGACAAATAAAAAAAATGCATATAGGGATGTAGTAGATTTAATAGTTTCTTGCCTGCAACTATAATCTGTAACATCTTTTTCAAATTAGAAAGTGCTACCTTTTTTGGTTTGATTCTGTTGGATAAATTTCAAAGATAAATATGGTGTGTAATAAGTCTTTGCAACCTCTAATTTGTGAAGGAGTGTCTGTCCAGTTAATACTTGTTCTTTGAAGCAAGGGGTTTTGAAACAGATGAAGTCTGTACTGTAATTACTGATATCTATTTCCTATTCATGTATGGGGGGTTTTGGCATTTGATCAGGAAATTTTAATGTATTGCTTAATCTCAGAGCATTCCTCAAATTCAGAAGTATTAACGTGATGGGAAGTGTCCTGTCCTGAATGGCCAAAGCAAAACAGAATACATTCTCACTTGAAATGACACATGTACAGGTAACTCACCGTTAAGTATACTGTTTTTCAGATACCTCTGCATCTGTTACTACTTAATAATATACTTTATACTTACATAGCACTTTATGTGCAAGATGTTCAAAGCACTCACAAACAACTAAACCTCAAACACCCATGTGAAATAGAAAGTGGCTGTCCTCATTTAACAGAAGGAGAGGCTGAAAAGAGGCAAACGGAGATTAAATGATTTACACAAGGTCAAACAGCAAGCAACCCACAGAGCAGAGAATAGCAGGTATGTCTTCAAGCTCCAAGGCCTGTACTCTATCTGATAGACTATGCTGCTGTTTATTTGGAAATTACATTGATAAAAGATTTTCAAAGACACAAATGGCATTTTGGTCATGGGGAGTTAGGAGCCTAATTGCCATCTCTGGTTTTGAAAAATAATGTTTTTGCTGAAAATGCTTTAAAAACTTGAAAATTGAAAAGAAATATTCCAAGGATGACAGGAGAAAACACAAGTCCCAGTTTCCTTCCAGATGAGGCAGACACCTGTGCCCTTTATGATGCATTGAGGTCAAAATTGTTGCATGTTAACATTTTAGCTTGTTTTTCAACTTTCAGGTTTTATTTTCCCTGTTTTCTAGAGGCTTTCTTGGAACTGTGGAGGACTAGAGCTTTCCCAGAGTCCTGAATCTAACAGTATTTCCCCTAGCTGTTTGTTCTGCCATTTGAGCTAAACAGATACTCTAACAAAAACAAACAGCTAAATAATTAATAAAAATCCCCACCTCTGTCAGTGGCACAGGTTTTACATATATCTTCATCATGCATGTTCTCCAGTCAGCTTTCTCAGGGATGTTTTTACACTTTTAACAGTGAGAAGACTCTTTGAGGAAGGCAACATCATACAGGATGTTGGTTTAGTTCTGTATTGACTCATCATCTGCTGCTTCAGAATGTGCATTTTCCTAGGAGGGCTCCTGGCAAGGCCTGATATTGCTTAGCTTACAAGAATGACCAGCTCTTAGGCCAATGTAACATGACTGTACACTGAAATGATCTTTTTCTTTTCTAACCATGTTCTTTTATACTACTGCAGTATGTGCATTAGAGTGTGTAATACTCTTCTACAACCCAACATTAACTGTAACTGCATAGATAATGTGGAAGGAGAGAAAAATTAGTGAAAATTATCAGCTTATTAATTTGATTCTTATCACTTCTTAAATCAAGCTGTCTTCTGTGTGATGGCAAAATACGAAGAATCTTCATTCTTCCTTTTTGGCAGTCTATTTGATACAACCTCTGTACACACAGCTTCTCTCCTCATAGTTGGGGTTGTGGGATATCTTTAATTCTGGAAGGTATTTACAATTAGAATTTAACAGGCTTTTCATTTAGGGGACTAGCTGCTGACCCAGAGAGGAGATGTGGCCATGTTTGGCCCCAGAATGTTAGTGGACCCTCGCCAAGGAAAATGACTAGCTGCTAACCCCCAGCCATGTGATTCCTCTTGAACTACTCAGCTGAACAAGGAAGATCCAGCTTGGAAGATTGTCCCCTTTTTTTCTTTGGGTCATTGCAAACAAAAGCTCTTCATTTTAAGAGCTTGAGAACATTTTTGTAGTTGTTTTAGGATTTTTGTCACCTGTTGGATTATTGAGACTAACCTGAACTTTAGAAAGATTTTGGAGAACCAGTAATCAGTTGCTAACTCAACATTCTGGGTGCCTTTTGTGAACTGAAAATATTCCTATGGTAACTAGGGCAATGAATTCAGTTGAATATTGCACTTATTCCCCTCCTATACAACTAAATAAATTACCTTTTTCATAATGATATTCCAAGTGAGTTACCAACTCCAGAAGGGAACTAACAAACTATGGCCTCAAATCAAGTAAAGAAAAGAATGAAGTCATGTGAGTGACTTGCATGGAGTCAAGACAGATGAACATCAACATCAAGGGCCAGCTCCTACACTGGGTTTCTAATGTTTAAGGACCTTGGGGACTGGTTAGCAGCAAATGGAGAAATCAACAGAGAACTGCAAGCAAGGCTGCTGAGTGGGGGAAGTCTGGCACAAGGCAAGTGCAGTGGTTTATGGTAAACAGATGTCCAGATTACTTAAGAGACAACTATACCAAACCATGTGAGACCACTTCTGTTCAGGTCAGAGACATGGGCAACCAAAGAGAAGCAACTGAGAAGAGTTGAAGCTGTTGAAATGAGATGTTTAGGGCAGTGAGGGGATGATTTTGCTAGACCACATATGGAATGATGTCATCAAGAGTAAGAAAAAGGCCTGTGGTATCAGAGAGAAGTTGCAAGAGAGGAGATCAAGATGGTATGGTCATGTTCAACAGATTGATGAAGGGGATTCTGTTAGGGGGGCATTTGAGACTAGAGTTTGTAGGCAAAGAACTAGAGTACAGCCAAGAAAATGATGGATAGATAGCAAATGTGAGGATGGAATGAGAGTGTGGATATGGAACAAGTGTTATACCAACATCCTTAGAAAAGACTCATCAAGTGATCCAACTCAACCTAGCTGGTAAAAGGGGAAGAAATCAGTTTGAAGGGTTGGGACCCACCCCTTTCAAGGTGCCACCAGATGTGCTCGGGTCCCACTGAGCCTGCCTGTCCTACCAGCCTGGTTTTCCCTTACTCTGTGCTGCTGTGACATGCTCTCAAGCCCCTTTCCAGCACACCCATGGGTAGGGACACATCTAGCTGTAGAATCTCAGTTTGCAATCAGCTCTCTGTGAGAGGACTCAGCTAGAGGAATGCCCAGCATTCCTGTACGTACACCCTCTGGGTTGTAAACCCAAAATTATGATGTCTTGTACCATATAGAGATCTATATAGCATAAGCTCATAAAAATCGCCCCTTCTCTCAATGTGGAGGACGATATGCACAGCCCTTCTCCCCCAGTTATGAATTGCACAAACTGGGTTTTGGAATAAACAAAAAATAAATTTAACAACTACAAAAAGTAAATTTAAGTTTTTATAAGGGATAGCAAACAGAACCAAACAGACTACTGAGCAAATAAAACAAAACACACAAAGGAAGCTAAATACACCAAAGAAACAGGTTACAAATAGTAATTTCTCACCATAAATGTTTTAGGCAGGTTGCAGAGTTTCTGCAGCTCAGAGTTCCAGTTATTTCTCTTCACAGGCTAGACCCTTGCCTCAGCCTGGACTCAACTCTTGCCTTTCCCCAGCTTAATTCCTTTGTTTCTTCAGGTGTTTTCGGCAGTCTTCCTTCTTGGGCGGGGAGGTAGTGGAGAAGAGCCAAGATTAACTCACTTCCCACCCAGCCTTAAATAGAATTTACATAAGGCTGGAATCCATTGTCTCCGGTGGAAAAATACCAGCAATGTCCAACGTCGTACTCTGTACTAGGTGACACTGTTACCCAGGGTTCTTTCAACCCAAAGCTCTTGGTAATTTTACTCTATGCGAGGAGGTGTCAGGAAATAAATTAGGGGAGACATGGCCATCCGACCGATAGATGTCTGGCACAAACAGAACAACACGAGTGCTTTCACTTAAAGCTAAACTTAGTCTTAAGCACTTACATACGTCCACAAGTTAGTAAAATACCCTCAACCCTTGATAATTACCAAAGCTGAGTGTGTCTTTCAAGTGATACAGCGGCAGCCCATCTGCCGCTGGGGAACACAAGATGCATCCAGAGGACGAAGTCAGTCCCGAAACGAGTCCCCTCGTCTCAAGTTTTTTCCCCTATTTGTACATTAGTAATTAAAGAAACCTTGTTAAGTAAGCAGTTTCAAGCCAGAGGTTCCTTCTGATTATTGATTAACCAGATGTGGGTTTTTCCAGAACTTCCAGGCTTGAGACCTCAACAGACATTCCTGGGGCATATCCGGCTCTTTGAAAACGCATGTATCAGCAATTTTAACATGATTCTTATCAGGAAAGATGCGGGGTCAAGCAGCCCTTTCGGTGGCACCCTAAATCCCCCTCCCCTCCTGCTTTGGGCAAGCTGAGACTTGCTTTTAACAGCTTGCTGACTAGGCTGTCTTTAACAATAAGCCATAGTGGTTTCAGGCACTTGACTGGTTTGCCAAAGTCTCCCCGTAAAACATCATCACATGATCTTGCAATGTTGAAGCAATCATGAGACAAGGTTTATTTGTAACATCCCCTGGAAGGAACTCCAGGAAGATGAGAGATCAGCATCTTCAGAGAACCATTGTCTTCCCTAAGGACCCATCCAGGCTGATTACATACTGTCTAGTGAGTATTTCACAGGTGTAATCATAGTTGTAGCTGTTACATAGTCAATAGTCCTAACTTCAGATACAGAAATGATACATGTATACAAATAGGATAATCATATTCAGTAAAAGATAACCTTTCCAGAGATGCTTTACATGACCAATCTTGCAGAAAACACAGCTTAGTTATGCAATATTCATAACATAACAATATTTCTATGAAGAATATGGGGTGTAGCATCACAATCAGCTCCTGAAGCTTCTCTTTCTGTAATGGAACAAGTTTCCAAGAAAACCTTGAAATAAGTAGGTATAATATGCTATATACAACTGTGAATAGCCACAGAAAATTGGAATATTGGCATATTGAATTATTCAGGTTTTTAATTACCATCAAATAATTTAGCGTGGTGCTTTCATTTTTCCCAGAGTTAATGGCAGAATGTTGAGAAGCAGCTTGTTAGCAAGTGTTCTTAGTGTTATGTGCTGGAGGAGCACACAAGTGGAAAACAGGCATTCCCAATATGAATACTCTATTTTCTTCACTGAAATATGTTCATAAAATGTCCTCTGCACTTACCATGGCAATGCCAGGGATGCTTTTTGCCAGAATATCGACATGACATCACAGAATGCTTTTTTTGTTAAGGAAAAAAATACAACTTCTGCTTCTTTGCTTTTTTACAATGATTTTTAAGTGTTAATTTTGATAAATTTCATTTGTAAGTAAGCTTTGCTTATTTAGGTCACTGTTTGATTTTTTTTTTAAAGGGCAGCCCATATAAAGGATTTAGCCATATACGACTAAAAAAATGTTTTTCTAAATCCCATTATACTGCTATGTTCTTCTGTATTATGAATGGGATTTTCAAAAAAGCTCAGTATTGGTCTGACTCTGCTCCCATGGAAGTCAACTTCCACTGACTTTAATAGGAGCAGGGTGAAGCTAATGCTGCACACTTTTGAAAATCCTACCCTACATTACCAGCATTGCAGATCACTAACTAATAATGGATAAACATACAAATATTTTTTAAAAAACCTTCTTTTCCTCTCTGACACATTAGGTGATGCGACAATCCAGGATTCTGATGCTTGAATACATCACCATGAAAGTGACTGTGATGCCTATGTGAAATCACTAAGTGCCAGATTTTTCTGCCTGTACTCATGTTGAGTATTCCCTTACTTCTGAGTAGTCCCATTGGAACTGGCAAGGATGACAGAATCTAGCCTTAAAAGAATAAAGCAGGAGACAAGGGCCTAGATTTTTAAAGGTATTTGGGCATTAGTCTACTCAGTATTGCAAAGCTTAAGAGTATATCTGCACTGCATAGTAAACCTGGGTCCATGTGACCCACACCTGCAGACTTGTTCTTTCCAGGCTTGTGCTTGAACATGCACATTGCATTGCTATATGAGTCTGAGATCTGTGTTAGCATGTCCATACTGTGGTACACAGATATAAGTCAGATTCTATGATTGCTGTGTGTATATCCCAGGATTCTTAGCATCCTTGCTAGCTGTAGCCACTCTAGGGCTTGGTTCATGATGTATTGTGGGAGAAATTGTCTGTGGCACTTGACTGGAAATGCTCTTAGATTGCTAACACATCGAGTTGAACTGGTTTTTTTTTAGTTGTATCTGCTCTCTGCAACTGGTGGAACCCCTGTTTCCACTTTCACAGCTGTTTCAGGCATCAGGTAGTGCACTGGTGAGACATTAGTGGATATTTTGGAGGTGGAGGCGGGTACAGCCGTGGCATCTGTGACCCAGTTGGTGCAGCTCATGCCTGTTGCCATAGGCCTGTCCGCCTATGCAGTTTCCCCATAGGTGGACTGGCACTTCTGGAACAGGGCTAAATGTGCATGCAAAAAGAATTTGCATGAAGAAGCAGACATTCGTGGAGCTTGCCTACAGTGACGGGACATATGCATGAGGGAGACCTGCCACTCCAGAAGTGGGTCGCTATAGCCATCTGGAAGCTGGCTACTCAAGACTGTTTTACAGGTCTGTGGCAAGCCAGTATAGTCTTGGTAAATCAACTGTGGGTGTTGTGGAGGTTTTTGAAGCAATCAGAACTGTGCTTACTCAAAGGAGGTTGGCATAAACGATGTTCCTGAAATAATTGCTGTCTTGGAGACAATGGGGTTCCCAACCTGCACTAGGGCTCTCAGTGGCCCATAATTTGATCTCCACAAGGAGCACAAGAGTACATGAACCATCAAAGGTACTATACCATTGTTCTTCAGGTCTTAGGGACCACAGGGACAGTATTTGGTCCTGCTGGGAAGGCAGCAGATGGGACTCGCCAACCTTTTAAGGTCCCTGCCAGCTCCATGAGATAGGTATATTTCCATGTTAAATTAATTAAAGTTCAGATACACACTTAGGAGCACTAAGATGGTGGTGGAATGCACATTTGGCCAGTTGAAGTCCAGATGGCACTGCCTTCAGAACTGTTTGGATGCCCACATCACCAATGCTGTCCATTTTGCCATGTGCACTGCACAATGTCTGCAAGGCAAAAAGTGAACCGTGTCACCAGGAGTGGATTCAAGACAACACTGGATTACAGGAACAGTACATGCAACCAAAAAGCACATTACTGGGCAGAGTCACACCTGCAACAGAAATCAGGGATGCCTTCTGCACCCATAGAATGAATTTGCAGGGTGATGTGAATGTGGGAGAATGACATAATATAATTATGTCGCACTTAAATTATCCCACACTGATCAAGTAATTTCTGGGGCTAATGCAGTTTAGGAATGTTATGAAAAGTTCATATACCTTCACAGCCAACCTCAGAATTGTCCAAAGGCTGCATAGGTTTCAGGACATGGTAGCATGCAGGGTCCTCAGCATGTAGGGCAGGAGCCTGCAGCCTGGTGGTCATGAGAGTGAGAGAAAAGCTCCTTCTGCTGTGCTTCCTCAACCTCCAGTTATGATGCAGGAACTGTGTGGCCATTCTGTCCTCATGCTGAGTGGCTTTGTTCTCCCTCTACAACCTCCTCTCCTCCATCTCTCCTAGGTAATCAAGCTGTTCATCAGCCTTGGCTGATATCCTGCGTCATTTTGTCCCTGACTCTCATCATTCTCACACATTAGTTGACAGTCCACTCCCCTTGGTCCCTAGTCTGTGCCCAACAGAAGTGGGAGGGCCTGCTAAGAAAAATGAAGGAGCACATCATTGTCTGACCATCAGGGAAAAAGGATTTCTGCCCTTTTCTGGGGGGTATGTCACTTCAGGGTCACAGAGTGATACTTTTTATCACTTGTTTTTATTTTATTTATACTTTATTCATGACTGGTTCAGAAGCTCCAGCAAGCCATCTTTCAAGGCAAGCAAGACATTATGGTAGGACATTTCAGCATGAGTGTCAGGGGATGTATCACTTGCATTACCTGTTCTGTTCAATCCCTCTGGGGCACCTGGCACTGGCCACTGTAGGAAGACAGGATACTGGGCTAGATGGATCTTTTGTCTGGCCCAGTATGGCCATTCTTATGTTCTTATGATTTAAGATACCAAAATAATTTCAAATCAAATATAAATCTCAACGATTTATTTCCCCGGGGGTTGGAGATTCTTATAAAGGGTCCTGTGGAGGTGAGAACTTCTATTCCAGGCTAGCACAGAAGTGCCAGCCATCTATGCAAACCAGATTTTTCAGTGGCTGGTGAGAGACCAACAAATCTTCAAATAGAGTAGGCTTGTGAGCAACAGAGGTGATCATAATAAGTATGCCCTGCCCTGGAATTTAACCCGTCATCTAGAGTTCCTACTTCATGAGAAGTTCACACACATCACCAGCCAGGAAAGGGCAAAATTTCATGGCCAAATCAATAAGATGCTGATATAGGAATGGAGACACATTACAACCCTTTACAACCACTCTGCATTCCTGCACAGATCAGACAGGCAGCTCACGCCCAATTACATTCACCACTACCATCTAGACTGATAATATGGGAAGTCCTGCTCTAAATACATCTATTGCTCCCATTTGGATTTACAACACAGGCATCCCAGGACACTTCAGTGATGCTGCAAAGTGTCTATTTTAAATCTGATCTGGTGAGGTGCAGGTAGTTGGGCTGAGATGGCTAAATGCAACAAAGACAACTCTGGTTTGCAAGCATAGCTTGGGAATTAGCAGTAAGGGAGTAGGCAAGAAATATATGAAATTGGAGTTTTAATAAAAATATTATTTTGAAATTTCTGGCTTCTGAATCCAAAACTTGACTAACCTTAATGTAATTGATGATGAGTGAAGTTATGAAGTCTCTTCTCCACCACCACAATTCAGACTTGTGTTCGTTCTTAATAGCCTCCCTATTTTTCTTGAAAATCTCTGATTCTCAGACCACACAAATCAATGAAAGTTAAAAGCCTAAATTCCTTTGAGGACCTGGGCCTTAGTTCATAAAATGTTCCAGGAATATTGGCCTATATACTGCCAGTATATCCAGTATAGATATTTGGAGTTTTGAACTCACAGCTACAATAGAATATTTTAAAGCATCTATGCTGCAGATGTGATTTCTGTGGTGGGAGGAAAACAGAATACTAAAAATTGGGAAAAATCTCAGAAAAGGAATCAAGACCAGAAAAAGCCAGAAGGAGAGAGACAGAGGCAGAAGGAAGCAGAGGCTCAGCTGGTAGAAATTGTTATAGCTCTTTTGATGGCAATGGAGCCATGAGAATTTTCCCCAGCTGAGTATGTGTCCTAGAGTCTCTGTAAATATATTGGGACAGTTTTATATGAATTCAAAAAATGATTTACACATCTTTAAAATTAATTGCAAACTTCGTTTAGATACATGGAAGTGCTAAACAATACCCTCCAATATAGACAATATGTTGTCTATATTTCGGCACTTGAACCATGTAAATTCAACATGACTAATGCTGCAACAACAAAAAGGCCTTCCCAGGGCCTATTCTGTCTTGAGTTGCATAAATATATCATAGCTGGCATGTCTCTTTTATTATCAGTGGAACCTAGAGTTGGAGCTACAGCCTGGAATAACATCTTCATTGCTGTTTGGGCAGTGGGTGTTGTGCAGACTGGGAGAAGTAGCAGGGATGGACATTTAAAGACAACTCTGGGGGACACCTTTGTTTGGTGTGGAGAGAGAGGTAAAAAATTCTCAGATTATACAAATTAATTGGTTCATTTGTTGATATAATCCAGTAGGGAAATGTTCTTGGAATCCTAAATGTCTTTTAAAAATAGTTCCTATTGGTATGGAATGTGGAAAATAATGTTACAGTATAATCTGTACTCTGCTTGCCTGATCTCCTCTGCTGTAGATAGCACACCCTCTGCCAGTACAAACACAAAGAAGCATGACCAAAGTGTCTGTTCCTAGGACTGTGTGTAACTTCATTCCTGTTGCTTTTTAGCATAATGCGCTCCTATAGTATCTTTCACCTGAAGGTCTCATATTCAGGAAGTAAGCCTCTCAAGTCTTCAAGAATTAGAGTTTCTTCCGCATTAAAGCACAGAATAGTTAAATGACTTTCCCAAGGTCACCTAGGATGTGTCTAGCAGAGCCAAGAATAGAACTCAGATTTTCTGATTGTTAGTGTGTTCTAGCTATTGTTATTTTCATATACTTAGCACCTGGCAGCAAGCTTTATCAGGTAAAAACAATTTTCATTATATGCCTCAATTTTCTTAACCTTTAAGGTTGAAACTTTTCCAGGTTTTCTCTCTGTCCCAGGGTGAATATTTTTATCCAACAAATTATTGCTGTAAATAAAAAGTTAAGTAATTACCATTGTGGCCTCTGTTAGAATGAACTGCTGAACAATCAGAAGGTTGTAAACCATATTGCTGATGACTTGTTAGTGCAATATGCCATAGCCTATGCTGGCCTCTCAGAAGACCTTAAGTGTGCTAAATTGGACAAAAAGCTTCCTAAAAGAAGCCATTCTATTACCTGCTACATCACATGTGAAAACCCATCAGCATTTAAAATAGTTGCATTGCAGATGTAAATGCACTACTCCATTTCCACAGTGTAACCCATCTTTTACAAATTTAATTCCACTTTGATTTATTCTAGGAAAATATGGGATTATAGGTGATTGCATGACACTTAAATCATATAGACTCCTTTATGATCGTAACACCCATCTAATAATAGACTAACTGCAGAAATATCCCCTGGATTAAGTTGATGTGACTCCATTGAAATGAATGGTCTGTTAAACATGTGCAACTCCACTGAAGTTATCATAGGGAAAAGATTTGGCCCACTTTTTAGTCCACTCTGAAATTCCTAAAGATAGGGGACACTTATACACCCCTTGCCTGTACTGTGCCTGGCTGAAATCAGAGTTTTTAGTCCTTCATCTGAAAAATCAATACAAGCACTTAAAATTAAAGAAAAATAAAACAATGTAATTAATCCTGTTTGAATGTTCAAACATTCTGTTACTGAGAGATTTTTCTCCCTCTAGACTATGGACTTCCTCTGTATATGATCCGAGAAGGTTAGAAAAAGTCCTTTTTGGGGAATACAATTTTCAAGTACCATGATTGTGCTACAATACTTGTTCTATCTGAATCTTTTTAGATAACAGGCATCATGCTATATTTGGTTTTTATCTCTGATCGAAGAGCTGGAGAACACAGAAATGGCACTCAAGAAACATATTACATACACAGTTTGTGATAGTAAGATCAAGGAAGACTTGTGAGGAGCAGAATTTTCTTCATCTAGAAATTCAGCTGTGTTAACAATAAAATCCACCTTCTCAAAAGGAAAAAGAACAATCAGAAAAAAGAAATACCTCTTATGTATACTGAGAGAAAGAAAGGCATTGTGGTTAAGATATGGCTTGGGAATCAGAAGATCAGGGTTCCATACTCAGCTCTGTCACAGATTCCCTGTATGACCTCAGAAAAGACACTTAGAGTGGGATTTCTAATGGTAACTAGGCACCTAAAGATGCAGATAAGTGCCTATCGGGATTTTCAAAAGCCCCTAGAGATGAAATTCACAAGTGGGACTTAGACACTGAACTACCACTTTAGACACCTGAGTTCAACACTTAGGCGCCACTGACATTCACAAAACCATTGCTCAGCTGTTGTGTGACCCTGCAGGTGCCTACATTTTCACCTTTAAACACCCATAAATTTTATGACTGGGTGTGCACACAGCCACCTCAATCCTGATACTGCCCAGCTGTTCAGCACCCAAGTCATGTCTAAACCCCAGTGAGATTCACAAGCTAGTTGTTTCCCTGCCTACCTCACCGGCAGGTGTGCTCTGAGCAGGCCTAACCCCAAACAAATAGTGGTGATAGCACTTCTGTATAGGCTTCAACCCAGCCGTTTGAGTACTCACCCAAGATGTGGGAGGCTTGAGTTTAATTCCCCACTCTGCCTACTGTACGATTGGGAGCTTGGCTGTCCCACCTCTCAGGAGAATGCCCTAACCACTGGACTATGAGTATTTTGGGGGCAGCTATCTCCTGTTGAAGTTGTTCCTCTTATGTATTCATTGTGTGTGAGTATTAAAATGACTCTGTAGTCCAGGGCACTCACACAGACTCAGCTTCTGGTCCCCCTATGCTAATTAATATTTAATTAGTTATACACAATGGAAGAGCCTCAATAGGAGAGATTGAGATAACCCTTCACCCTAGAATATCTCCTCAGCCAGCCATTAAGGGACTCCCCTGTGGGGTGGGAGACTTCAGTCCCTTCTCCATGTCAGGTAGAAGGGGGATTTGAACCTAGATCTCTCATATCTTGGCTGAATGCTTTAACCAGTGGGCTAAATTTTGTAAGGGGGAATGCTGTTTCCTCAGATTTTCTGGAGAAAGTGTTGGCCTGGCTTAGGAAATTAACTCCAGGAGAGGGTACATGGTTGTGAAGCCTGAGTGGACAGCAACATGTCTGGCCCAGACTTATGCACCTAATTCCTTTTGAAAGGCAGAGCTTGAGCCACAGTGCTCTTCTCTGCATTTCCTAGTGGCTAGCTTAGATAGTTCCCTGCTCAGCAAGCTGGCTTTTGTGAATCCATTTCCTCAGGCCTCCAACCATACCCAGGCATTGCATAGGGAGCCTAGACACCTAACTCAGGGTTGTGAATCCTATCCTAGATATTTAACGCCCATCGATTTCAGTAGGAGTTAGGCACTTAGATACTTCTGAAAATACTACTAGGGGCCTCTCTGCATATTTAGCTACCTAAATAGCTTTAAAATCTGACCCTAGCTCTTTCTAATCCCCTTCTCCCCCTTTAGATGCCTTTTTATAGGGGCATTTTCCCACAATGCCTTTCTGAGGCTCACCCTTTAAATCTCCCAGAACCAAACTACTACAGCCCTAAAGTGGCTATTTTGTAACTGGCTGTTGTTTGCTACATCTCTATTCTTTTAGCTGGTAAGTAGGTTTAACTCTGTTTTTTTCATCTCAAATGCTGGGTGGCTACTCATCTTAGACTAGCATTTTGTAAACATCAAAGGAGGGCATAAGGCTAAAATGGCAGATGCAGCTTGTGATGGATTATACCATGAATTTAAGAGACAGTCTATGGTAAAGACAAATTGGTGCAGTTTCTGAAAGGCAACAGAGGAAAAGGACAGAGTCAATCTTTGTTATGAAGGAAGGCAAAGACAGAGAGGCACTAAACACTCTGAATTTTTTTTTTTTTTTTTTAGGAAGCGATTTAACAGTGGTAACAAATGTAAATAAGTCCCAAATCTCCAACTTTTTTTTATTTTGATATTAACATGAATAAAAACATTGGCTTCTCACATTTAGGTAAGAATAAAAGAACTTTTTCCTGAGAAGTAGGCATGTAGGAGACATGATTGAAGAGAACTGGAGTAAGGCTAAAAGATGGAAGAACATTAAACATTAGCCTTTTCAGGCATACTTCCAAGATACAGTGTGTTCTGGTTTTCAGTTTTGCACTGGTATTGAGACAAGTAAGCTGCCAGATATGTAGATACTCACTAGAGATAGCTGGAATACAGATTAACATTAGAAAAATCTGGTTTTACCTGACCTTTTATACATTTTTGTGTTTTTACAGTAATAGGAACTGACAAATCTAGGACCTGGACCAAAGCCCATTGACCTCAAAGTAAAGGTCCCTACTGACTTCTGTGGGCTTTGGATGTGAGGCTTCTAGATATTAACTACATAGTATTCGTAAACCACAGCTGTAATAGATAGAAATAAAAGCCAGAAAATATTTTTACTACCCTCAATATGCCATACTATAACAGAACTATTTTAGGTACGCTGCATAGTGCAAACTGCAAATAATTATACAGTAGATGAAGGTTGTAAATCGTAATCCTTTAAGTACAGCTTTTTCTAGCTATTCCTTCTGATCCTGGGAGACAACTTTGTCTAAAAAAGCTTACTGACAATGTGTAGTTACACTGCCTGGTAAGCATAAAAATGAAATTATTTTATGCACATAAAGATCTACATTTAAGTCATTCAGTGTAAGAGAATAAAGCATCTGAGGCAAAGGCGTCTAAAGCTAAGAGTAAGCAATGCTCTAGGTGTTCATCAGTTTAAGAAGGAAGAAAACTGGAAGAACGCTAAGCAGCTGTCCTTTTTACTGACCTGTTTTCCATTATGATGAAGTGAGAAGAACTAGAATTACTGACTTTCTTGGGAGGTACTAGAAGCCCTCTTGGTAATATTCTTCACCCAAGCTGAAGGAAGACTTGGGATGATTTTATCCAGCTGGCTGGAATTCCACTCTGGATAATACTAAATCTTCCCTACCAGAAATGCCCATTATTCCCATCATAAAAATACTTCAGAGAAGCAATATCAGGGCCTGTGAAATACACAAATGGCACCATTTTCCAGGTATTTTCTAAAAAGGCCTGCTTACATCCTTCCCACCTTTCAAACTAGAGGAACTAAGAACAAAGGTTTTCTGCAAAAATACTGTCTACTTCATAGACATGCCACAAAATATTAAGGCTGGTTTTGCTAGTTGTTAAAGCACATGGCTAAGCATCAGGATATTTGGGTTCTATTTGCAGCTCTGCTTAGACTCGTGGGAATTTGGACAAATCTCTTATTACTGAAGCTGTATTTTCTATTACTGATCCCACCCAGTTCTCCAGTATCTGCCACAGAACAAATCTACACGACAACATTCTCTTATTCACATTGTGGACCTTCACTTAGAATTGCCAGGACCAAGCAGATATGACTTGAGAGAAAGAGAATGCCTGGAAAGGAATATTTTCAAGGATGGGTATAGGAGGGAGAGGGGTTTAGGCCAGACCTGTGAAATTATAACCCCTTTGTGGAGAGGATGGGTAGGAGAACAATTCAGGTTTATCAGTCCCACTCTTAGCTGGAAGTTTTTCTTCTAGAGGAACAAAGTGTAATAGTAGTAAATAATTGACATTGATGTCTTGCACAATTGTTCTGTAGATTCTGATGAGGGTGGGTGAACATATATGAAGCCTAAACTCTGCTTAAAAAATTGCCTTGATCACAGTACTGAAATTAGAAATGAAAATATTGGCCTACCACACCCCTAAAATTATTGCTATACCCCCAAAAGTGCTAGCATCCATCATCTGTTTTCTCAATACTCCCATCCCCCAGCCTTTATTTCTGACCAGCAGTTGTGAGAAGAGGAAATATGGCATGACCACCTCTGGCCCACCAACTTGAGTATGGTGTGGATACTGTAATTCTGTTACAGTGGTGCATGCTATCTGAATTAATTTGCCATATTCTATAAACTGGAATTCATCAGAGCTTATTCACTGACCTTTTAATTGCTGTTAATTATCATTTTAAGATGTGAGTAATTTCCCCAGTTTCACTTTGTTTAGAAGTGAATATTCAACACGGTAGCTAGGAAATCATGCATTCTCATGTGCTTTTTTTACCTAAGTAATGTAATGCTGTTGGGGGGAGTAGAAGGCAAATAATACTTCTGATAAATATTATATATTTGTAAAGCTACTTTCTATGAATTTAAACAGAAAATAATTTCTTGCACCCTGCCATGAAACACACCCAGATTTCTTTTGCTGCTTTCCTGTTTTATTAATGCTTTGTACGTGGCGGCGCATTAAAATCTAAATTGCTCCTTAATTAATGGGGAGCTTTCAGATTTAATCTGTGTTAAAGAAATGAGTTTTCCTTTTTACTTGGGTTATTAACAACACCTAAGATAATTTAAAATAAAATGTTTTTTTTAACATCTAATATATTTCTCACCATTGACTGCCCTTCAGTTTGGTTGGTAAAACTAAAATGGTCTGTTTCATTTTCCTTCCTAGTCAGGTTCCTTGTCTGGATCATATAAGCCATCTCAATACTGCTGTGTTTTAGGCTGTAAATACTCTAGAGCAGTGGTTTTCAAACTTTTTAAGTTGTGTACCCTTTTCCAAATGTAGTTAACCTCAGTGGCTCTCAATCTTTACGGACTACTGTACCCCTTTTCAGGAGTCTGATTTGTTCAAGTTTCATCTCACTTAAAAACTACTTACTTGCAAAATCAGACATAAAAATAAAAAAGTGCCACGGGACACTATTACTGAAAAAGTGTGTGCATTCTTATTTTTACCCTATAATTGTAAAATAAATCCATTAGAATATAAATATTGCACTTACATTTCAGTGTATAGCATATTGAGCAGTATAAATAAGTCATTGTCTGCATGACATTTTAGTTTGTACTGACTTTAGTAGCGTTTTTTCTGTATCCTGTTGTAAAGTTAGGCAAATATCTAGATGAATTGATGTAGTTGCTGGAAGACTTTTGCATACCCCCAGGGCTGTGCATACCCCTGGTTGAGAACTACTAGTCTACCACATACCCCCACCTGAGATAGGGTCATAATATACCTATGAAAATGGGGTAGGGGGGAACGGGGAAGGTCTGTAAGGGATATTGTCTGCCATTCCAGGATTTTTCTCAGGCCCCCAATGAGAGCTTGCGTACCCCTAAGGGTACATGTGCCCCCGTTTGAAAAGCACCAGAGGAATACTTAAATATAAACCAAAAAAGAAAAAAATATGTTAACACTGATTTCTTTATTTTGTTAAAACATTTCTCTTAACACTGGGCATTTTTAATAGCCTTTCCCCTCACCCCGAAACCCTACAATATCTGGGCATAGTATAACGTGTATTCCTTTAAATATATTTCCAACCTAACAGTGTGCATGCAATTCAGGCTCAGTCCTTCAAGGGGCTGAGCAGCACCGTGATGTTCTGCGTACCTTCCACTCCCATTGAAGGGAGTGGGTGCCAAGGGTGTTTTCTGAGCTTGTAGGATCAAAGCCTTGTACTGGACTATAGAGCAATTGAAGGGCCCAGTCCAATCCCTGTTTCGCTCAAAGAGATCTCTGCCATTGACTTCAATGGGAGCAGAATCAGGGCCTCTATCATAAACAGATAGTTAAGGGTTAATGTCTCTTTCACCTGTAAAGGGTTAACAAACAGTGAACCTGGAACACCTGACCAGAGGACCAATCAGGAGACAAGATACTTTCAAATCTGAGTCAAGGAACCATAAACCCCCTACAGGCCAAGGTGGAAGCTATCCAAAAGTGGCCTGTCCCAAAGTCCAAGAAACAGGTCCAATCCTTCTTGGGCTTGGCCAGGTATTACAGGCGATTTGTACCACACTACAGCCAAATTGCTGCCCCACTGACCGACCTGACCAAAAAGACCCAGCTGAATGCAGTTAAGTAGACTGATGAGTATCAGAAGGCCTTTACCCAGCTTAGTGACGCTCATGTCTGACCCTGTGCTAAGGGCCCCAGATTTTGACAAACCATTCCTAGTAACCACAGATACATCTGAGCGTGGTGTAGGAGCAGTTCTCATGCAGGAAGGACCGGATCACAACTTCCATCCCTGTTGTGTCTCCTCAGCCAGAAACATACCTGAGACGGGCACAACGCCCCCACTGGTAGCTCAGTGCCAACAAGGACATGCTCACGCTGCCATCTGTGGTACGCCCTGAAAAACGCTCCGTCCATACCCACGTTTCTGGGGCACCCGTGGATCTCCAGCTACAAACGACCATGCTGCACTAAAGTGGCTTCATATGCCAAGGGAAAACAACAAACTACTCGATGGTTTAGCTCTCCAAGAATTTGATTTTGAAACTCCTATTTTCAGGAGCTTCTAACAAAGTAGTTGATGGCACTCTTCGTGAAAGTTTCCCCCAAAATCCACTGGTTAAACATTGGTTTTAAAATGTAAGAAAGTCCTTGTAGTTTAACATACTAGTAGTCATAGGTAAGGTGCGATAGTGTCTGTATTAATCTCGTTTTATTCTAAAGTTCTAGGAAGAAATCACCGCCAGTGACGTTCCCACTGTCTGCGATTTGCGGGGGCTGTCATAAACAGTTAAGGGTTAATGTCTCTTTCACTCTGTACAAGGGTTAAACAACACAGTGAACCTGGACACCTGACCCGCAGGACCCAATCAGGAGACCAAGATAACTTTCAATCTTGGGTGGAGGGAAGCCTTTCTTGTGCTGTGTTCCTTCTGTTCGTTGTCCGTGTCTCTCTCTGCGGTTCCTGATCCGAGGCCTCAGACACCTGTAAGCCCAGATTCCTCCAATCTTTCTGAAAAAATCTCTTCTGTTCTAATTTTAGTAAGTATCAGGATAAAGGCAGTTTTAGTCTTTTTGATTGTTTTCTTTATTTGCAAATGTGTAGTTTGCTGAAAGTATTTTAATTTGTATTGTGCTGGGGGGGGGAGGTTTTCTCTCTAGTGTCTATAAGCTGAAAGAACCTGTAATATTACATCTTGAATTTACAGAGATTTCTTACTTTTTTCTTTTTTATTAAAACCTTTTCTTTTAAAAGAATTGATTTTTTTCCCCTGGTTAAGGTATTGAGTCTGTACTCACTAGGGAATTTGTGGGAGAAGAGAGGGGGTGGAGGTGGAATTCCTCTGTGTTTTAAGATTCAAGGAGTTTGAATCACAGTGATCTTCTAGGGTAATCCAGGGAGGGGAAGCTTGGGAGAGGCAATGGTGAAGGAAAGGGTTTACTTTCCTTGTGTCAAGATCCAGGGGATCTGGGCCTTGGGGTCCCCAGGGAAGGTTTTGGGGAGACCAGAGTATACCAGGCACTCCAAGTCCTGGTTGGTGGCAGCCTACAAGATCTAAGCTAGTACTTAAGCTTAGAGGAATTCATGTTGATACCCCATTTTTGGACTCTAAGGTTCAGAGTGGGGAAAGAATACCATTACACAAAGCCTTGTACTGGACTGTAGAGCAATTGAAGGGCCCAATCCGATCCCTGTTTCACTCAAAGAGATCTCTGCCATTGACTCCAATGGGAGCAGAATCAGGGCCTCAGTTTCAGTTTGGACCATTTCAGGATTTGAATTTGTCTGGGAACACTTTGAAAGGTGAAAAATGAGACTATTTTGAAAACCCCTCCAGTATTTTCACATCTGTACAACAACGGCATGGCCCAATTTAGGGTGGCTGAAGAAAGGAAGGAGCCAGATACAATTGCAGAGAAGACTGGTTTCCACTACAGTGACTTTGTTGTTTTTACAGAAGAGGAGGAAAGAGGCTGGGGAGGGTGTGCATTACATGTTAATATTCTTATGCTTGGAAATAATTATATATTCAGCACTCTCAGAACTCAGATATATCAGAGAGGGCATTATTTACAAAATGGACCTATCTACATACACCAATGAAAGCTGGTTTCTGGATTTCCTATTAATGTATATTAGGATCCTTGGGAACCTATCTGATAATACTTGTACACGGACACTTAAGCTCCTTAAGCAATGTTCATACCTCCATGAAAAATAATATGGTTAAGTTCTCCCTTTAAATAAACTTTATAAGCAAGTTTATTAACACTTATCTATCTGCCACAAGGGAAAACATGTAGACAGTTCTGTAGTGTCTTATAAATCTTGGGATGCTGAGTATCAGGCAGTAAATTAAATGAGAAAAGAGCACTTCTCTCACTGGATCCTCCCAGTTCATTTGACCACATGGGAATGTTTAAGTTGAATCCAAAGGAAACAATCTTCAGCCCCAAAAGAAATGTACCTATGCTCTGAAAAATAAACTTGGTGCATAGAATGCATTTTAAAAATGTTTTCATGGTATGGATTTACCAATGCCAAAATATTTAAAGCTGTGCTGTTGTCTTGGTGTCCTGCATTATAACATGGGTATGTGCAGCGGCATATGATAAAATCTGACTTTATTCATGTGGAAATGTCCCACAGACTACAACAAAAAAATGACAGCCTTGTGGCTGAGGTGCTGGTGTGAGAGGCAACTGGGTTTCAATTCTCAGCTCTGCCACAAATTTCTTCTGTGACTATGGGCAAGTCACTTAACCATTCTCTGCCTTTCTTTGTTGTAAATGCCCATAATAATTTGCTGTCTCACAAGGGTGGTGAGTAATATATAAATTCTTGAATGTTTGTGAGACACTCAACTATGACTGTGGTGGGAGTCAGGTAAATAATTAAGCAGACAGAAATTTTGAACTTTCCTATGGAAATTGATAGAGAATTATTATTATTTTTATTGTTTGGTACCTGTATTATTATAGTGCCTAGGATTATCTCTCTGCCATAAAATCCTATAGGATAATTTTTAAAAAATCTGTGGGAAGAATATCATTCTCAGTAAAATGCTGTAGGTTTTGAGTAATTCCTATAGAGTCTTATCTGTTTCATTCCATTCATTTCTATAGGATATTTCCACAGAGGCCTGCGAAAAAACAGATTTGGATCCTAACTATAAAAGTTAAGCTAGGAAGATTTATAATATGCCATAATAAAGCATAAATACATATACAGACAAACATTCACAGACAACACAGAACATAGATAATTCCTCATAGATTAAGCATATGGCCAGCAGCGGGCATGTGTACAAATTGCTTTGAAAATAACTAATACAGTAGATCCATTTTGCTGCAATTCCCTGAGTGGCAGTACCTGACTGGAGGAAAGAGGCTGGCCAGACAAAACCCTTCTTTTTATTTGTTGAAGCTTTCACTTTTTCACAGGAAAAGATAACAAGAATTACAGATGGGATTCCTGAAAAGCACTTACACAATATAAAGAGCACTACTGTGGAAAAAGGAGGAGTTTACTCTAACCCAGTGGTTCTCAAACTGTGGCTCGGCACCCCAAAGTGGGCCATGATCTCATTTTAATTGGGTCGCCAGGGCTGGCATTAGACTTGCTGGAACCCGGGGGCCGAAACCCAAGACCCACCCCCTTCGGCAGTGGGCCTTGGTGATTTGCGCCCCCCGCCCCCCGGCCCGAGGTGGTGGGGCTTGGGTGGGCTCAGGCTTCAGTCCCCCCTCTTGGGGTCGTGTAGTAATTTTTGTTGTCAGAAGGATGTTGCAGTGCAATGAAATTTGAGATCCCCAACCGATTTATTTCCCTTGAGATAATTTAACTTTCTAGAATATACAAGTGTGCATAACTCTTGCAGACAGTGCATTGGAAGTAGCAAATTGGTGATTATCATTATTAATTTGTATCGTGGTTGCACTGAGAGCCTCCAGCGAAGATCTGAGTTCCATTACCCTAGGCACTGTACATGATAAGAGAAAGTCATCACTTCAAAGAGTGAGTGATATAAATAAATAAGACTGAGGCTTAGAAAAATTAGTGATGGATCAAGGTCACAGGGGAAGTTGGTGGCATATTCGAGAACTGAACCCAGAAGGTTGCTCTGTCCTGTGCATCATTTAAGAAAGTTGGTATATTCAGCATTTTTCACTGAACTTTTTGTTGGCATTGTTTATTTTCAAACTTTTCTTATCTGAAACTTTTGGCTTCCCATGCTCTTTCCCTCTTCTCCCTTTCCTGCACCTTTTTTTTTTTTTCCATTATGGTAGTGAAAAAGTGTGTGTTTGTGAGGGTGGGGAACAAGGCAGAATAAAGGCAGGGGAGGGAGCTGGGGAGGAAAAAATGAACTGAAAAAGAGGAAAAAATTCTACTTTTTTATTTTCAACTTTCACTGAAAAAAATTGAAATGTTTAAAAAAATTAAAATTTCCAAGTTTAAAAAAAGCCATTTTTCACAGAGAAAGGTTTCATTCAGTTTTCCATTTGTTCTGTTGTTGTCCTTTCTCTTACCACATTAAATTCAAATCTTTTACCCTGCTACTATTTCCCATTTCTCCTCCTTCTGCTGCTCTTCCCAAACTCTTTAACTGCCTCCATATCAGCTTTGTCCCTTCTATCACATTGTTCCCTATACCTAGAACAGGCTGTTTTCTTCTGCCTATTGCCCTCTCCTCTTGCACACTCAGAGTGCTGAAAATTTACACGGAGCTTTTCAGGGACATAGATTAACCTGTGTTCTCTGCTCTGAAGACTTTACAATCTAAGACAGAATGATAATCAGAGATGAGAGGTAGGTGTAGAAAGATTCCTGGGGAGGAAAGCCAGCAGAAAGGACTGCTGGAAAAGAGGTTTATTGATTAGTGAGTGTGTGGTAAACACAGTGAGATGCTGCTCCCAGTGTAGGGAGCTGCATGGTAGAAGCTATAAAGCAGATGGAGGGCAGGACATAAGAGCAGCAAGAGGAGAGAATGCAGGGTGCAAAAGTGGGAATAAAAGGAGACAAAATAAGATGTAGGTGGGAGCACATTTATGTAGGGCTGTGACCATGAGGAGGAGGATTTGGAATTGGATGTGGGGAAAACATCAGGAAGCCAATGAAAGGATTCCACGGTGAGTTGCTGTGGGCACAGAGGCAAGAAGACCAGAGTGTAGCAGATAATGGTAGTCAAGGCGAAAGATGACTAAGGTGTGGGTAAGGGTTTTACCAGTAGAAATGGTGAGTGAAGAAAATGGTGTAGTGAAGGAGGGGCCAAAGCTCATTATTCGGATTTATATTGCCCTGTTGTGCTAGGCACTGTATAAACATCAAACAAAAAGAGGGCCCCAGTCCCTGTCCCTAAAAGCTTACAGCCTAAGTTTAAGATGAGTCAAAAGGTGGATTCAACAAACGGGTGGAGCACAAAGTAACATGAAGATGATCAGCATGATAAGCACAGAGATTGGAAGGACAATGTGCTGGCTTTGCAGATTTTATGGGGTTTTGCTTCTGTACATGATGGGCATCATGGGAGAGACTAGGGTGACTAGATGTCCCAATTTTATAGAGACAGTCCCAATTTTGGGTTTTTTTTCTTATAGAGGATCCTATTGCCCCCCACCCCTGTCCCGATTTTTCACACTTGCTGTCTGGCCACCCTAGGAGAGACTAACAACAAGGTAAAAGGTGACACCCAAGTTGGAAACACAACTCTCCTCCAGTGCTTGTAACAGCGAAAGAGGAGGAAAGAAAGATGAAACTTTCAGTTATGAATTTGGGATGGCAGCCTGATATCCATGAGAAGTAATCCTCTGTGACCTTCAAGTCATTTCTTTGGACTTCTTCCAAAGGCCTACAATGCTCATGTCTCCCCTCATTCAGGAATTAATTAACCAGATAGCCTAGTGTCTGAACACCTAACACCACTCATTCAGCATACTGTTTCTGTCTCGTCTCCTCCCTTCTGTGTATTATTACATTTGTCTACTTAGATTGTAAGATCTTTAGGGCAAGGTCCTTGTCTTTATGCCTTGTAGACACAAACTAATAGCTTAGAGGGTTGCGAGCCTGAACTAGTGGGGAGACGTCAGAAGAGGGGAGAGATTTTGCAATCCTCCACATTAACTGAAGCCACTGGAGTGCAAGAGGTTGCTTAAGTACAGCACAGGCAAGTTCCTAACTCCACTTCAGTTACGTGGCCCCATGCAGCTTACAAATGAGACATCTCTGGGATTCAAATGGTCTTTCATTTTCCATGTACAGTCTATTCTGAGACAGTCCATAACTGTTCCAAAACGTGCCAGTGGCTTTTTGTGAAGTGGCTACCTGTCCTTAACAAACTGGACTAAGGCAACAAATGCCTTTCATTGGCAGCATCAAACACCAGGATGGCAATCATGCTGTGCGTGGAGGTCTGTGCTGTGCCGAACTCACAGCCCAAGGAGCTATATAGTGATTTTAAGCCATCTTTGTACTTGCTCATCTTAAGCTGTTCTGAGGGCTTGTCTAAGTTAGGGCTGCAGCACTGCCTCGAATTTCTGCAGGACTGCGTACTGTGGTCCTGCCTTGACACCCCCCTCTTGTCCCTAGCCCTACCCCCAACATAGGCCTCACACCAGGGCTTGTGAAGTTGTCCTCAAGAGGCAGCCATATAGCTGTCTTCTATCATGCCTGTACTATGGGAATCATCCCCCCAGTTGTTTCACTGGGCAATAAGAGCCCCTTTATCCTTCTCCAGCCCTTTTACATGGTATAATAGGGCCAGAACATTGGTGAAGATCTCAACCTTAGTCTCTTATCAACCTAAACACAAGTCAAAGTGGGACCCTAGAAATGGACGACTCCTTGCCCCTTGCCCCCATTCCTTTGGCCATCCAGTATTTCTCTTACAATGGTGGACTCCTGGAGGGGAATTATAAGTATTGGCATTTCCTTTTGTCTGTGATGTGTTAGTCCCCAGTCTTACACTGAGAATACTGTGGACAGACCACCGTGCATGTGCGTAGCTCCATTAACATCAGTGGGTTCCTACACAGGTGTAGTGATCCATTCATGTGATTTGCATTACAAGAATGGGGACTTTTACATGACTGACTCTGTACTTTCTTCTGATAAAAACAAGCTTTGAATATGTGCTTAGTCCCTTTTAATTTAAATGTTAACACAATGAAAATGTAGCATTTTTTTAATAACCCTCAGCAACTTTAAAAACTGCAGGAAAGTTACCAAATTAACATCAACAAAACAAAACAAAAAAACCTCTGCTAAACTTAAGTACGTTTTAGAAATAGAGTTGCCATAACAACTTGATGCAAAAGTCTTTGGTGGTAACATTGTACTAAACCCTATTGAGGCTAAAATAACCTTACTCTTGTGTTAATACTTAGCCTGCATGGTAAATACTATTGGTTACAGAAAATTAAAACTTTTAAACAGTGAAACTACTTTTACTGAAGTAAAAGAAACCTCTTAAATCTAAGTGTCTTTCTTCTTTTTTAAAAAAGCATAATTTGTCAGACATTAAAATAACAAAAGGTCTTTTGAAAAAGGATTATGTTTTCTGACGTTTCACCGCTAGAATGGATTTACTTTATATCCTACTGATGTTGTAATCTTGAATTCTGAGGTAATGTTTTAGGTCTTTCTTTTCACATAAATAAAGATTTCAATGATAGCACTTCATTTCTTCTAGAGAACTTGCCTTCCTTTTTCAAACTACTCATTTTCTCTTGCTAAAACCATTTTATCAGAATAACATACAAATTGGATGCAGTGCTTGATTAGGAGGAGGGAAACAGTTAGAGAGGCAAAATGTTTCAGCTCAAAACACTTTAGATGGCGAGGTAATTTTTAAATGGAGAATTTCCATCTGGTTGAGATGGCTGTTGTCCTTTACAATATTTGAAAATAAAAGATTAATCTAAGGTTTACAGGTAACATGTATATGTATAAGTTCTTCACCATATGGTATCCTTTCATTTAAAATCACTTTGATAGTTTCAATGCTATAAGGAATGAAAACAAATGCATATTTTTTCTGAGGTACCAAGGCCTATGTTAACATGCTAAATAATTTGCTAATCAGATCGCCTTCATTTCCCTTTGAAACATAGGGCCAAAAATGTTGACATATTTGCATGGTCAGCACAGATTTAATTAGCACAAAGTCTCTTTTAAAATTAACAAATGCCTTGTTCCAGCTCTTAAATTACAGCCAACTCAGGACACAACACAGGTTTTTGGTTTGTTAGTATCTTCTTTAAGGAAACAACTGTGTCTCAATAAAGGACTATTTACCAACAAGGGAACAAAGAGCTCTGAAGGCCCACTTCAGCTCTGAGTGACACCATAGGAGTTCTCTTCCCCATCAGCTTCATAGTTATTCGCTTGATTGCCAACTTGGGTTTATTCTTCTACCTGTCATCCTACAACCTGCCTTTGAATGTATAGAAAAAATGGTGTTTATATATCAGATTTTTTTTTCTTTATTATGTATAGTGAGTAAATGCTGAAGCATTTTCTGCTTCAGCAGAGCCAGCAGGGAGGAAATACATGTAGTAATTACCTTAAACAAGCAGGCGATAAAAGCCGCTTCTCAGGCAAAGCAGTTAAAGGACAGGATGAAAGGTGGAAGTGTCTGCAGCCCATAGTACATAATGCCTGACTTGAAATAGTACATAATGCCTGACTTGAAATACTGCATCCTGATTTTCATCTCGCACCAATGGGAGATCAGGAGCATAGCATGGAAGTCAAGGGAGATACAATGCAGGTAAACCTGGGTGAAGAGCAGAATCAGGCCCAAGGTGTAAGTGAATAATTCTGCTTCTGTCTAGTCCCACTGAGATCAAGGGGACAAGTGTTTCCAGGACTGGGAGATTTTCAAAAGCATCTAAGGGATTCATTCAGAAGCACAACTTCCGCTGAAGGGCAGTAGCAGCAGAAACGGATTTTGGTCAGAAAATTGGCTGATTTAATCTCAGGAGCATGGGGGGGAAACTCTGTTTCAAGGCAATCATTGAAGAGGAAGAGTCAAATTAAAATTCACTTTGGTTTCATATTTTAACCAAAAATAATCCTAGAACTGGTATCAATCAGTGAAGTTTGGCTGACTTCAATGGAGCTATGCCAATTGACAGCTGCTGAAGAGCAGGCCCTGAAATGAAAATAATTGGTTTAGGTGTAAAAATTTGATAATGTACATTCCCTTAGTCCTTCACTAGAACCAGCACACGGGCTAGTTTGGCAGAAAATACAGCTTCTTAAAATAAAGTAGTTGTTAGCACACGTGATAATTTAATATTTGCAGTACTTTTCTAAAGGAAGTAATGTCTCTGGCTTTTCCTTGATGGAGATGGCCTCCAAATGAGACTGCAAGGCTTTCAAGTTCCATGTAGGCTGCTCTTGTGGTGGATGTATTTTGCGCCTAGAGGGGGAGCTCTCACCACAGGAGCCAAGGAGGATGAGCTTCTTAGAAGCATTATTAATCCAAGCCAGGAGAGAGCTCTCCTCCACTTTGCCAGAGGGGGATGAAATATACGCCTTTTCCCCACTTACTTTAATCCCTGGGCTGCTCTAATTTACACAAAGGGTCCCAGGATCAGGGAGGTGGAAGGATGCCATAGAGCCTCCTAAACCACCTGCTGCTGCTCTGATGCATCTAGGGGTCTGCTCCACAGAATCCAATTAATTGTTCAGAAGCCTGGGTTACATTTTATTTTTGTTGTTGCATCACACAGGGGTACATGCTACCCAAACAGAGATCAGACTGATAGTTTATTAATAGTTTGCCCAAGTTTCACCAAAACTTGGGCCCCCAGCAAACTGGAACCGTTCTGAATGCTAGTGGTAGTTTGTGCTGGCTAGGTTCACTTTCAATGCTGTCTCTCTGCTTAATCATATCTTTGTTTATCACCTCTTGAGATGTGTGGCAGATTTATTTCTCCTAATTTTTAAATACCAAGTGTATCTAGTGTTTTTATTACTCCTAATTAATGTGTGACTAAAGAATCAAAGAGGGTATTCCTCCAATGAATTGTTTTTGAAGAGTGACAAATTAATCCCCTCGGATATGGCTGAAGCCAGGAAAGATCTCTGTTTTGTTCCTCTAATAAACTGCAGCAATTAAATGTTCAAAACTCCAGGTTTAATAACAAATAGATTTTAATACCTATTTCACCCTCTTTGTGTATTGGATTCATTCCGCAAGCCAAACATTCTCCCAGGTAACTGAAAAGATTAAGAGCCACACTTTCAATACTGGGGGACTGAATCTATGCATGTGCACATGCCAGATTGGAATTGTACACGTGGGGCTGATCCAAAGCCCACTGAACTCAATGGGAAAAATTTCTAGTGACTTTAATGGGCTTATGATCAGGCCCTCAATGACCTAGTTTGCTTGAAAAACCTCCTCCGTCACACACGCTGTTAGCTAGTTCCATCTGTCCTTAGTGTAAAATCAGAGCACGATAAGAAACAATCTTATGGATGAGCTTTTTGCTGTGTTTCCCCCTGGGAACATATCATGGTATCTGAAGGGGATACTTAGAACTTCTTTAATATGGTTCAGTAAGTAGTTACTATAGTACCAAGTTGAACTCCGCAAGTACAACCCATGTCTTTATCTGTTTGCTCTAAGGTTGAAATGGGCTGACTTGGAAAGTTTTTTGACAATACTAACGTTGATAATTAGATGAAACTTTCAAGACTGCAATTCTGATGGAATCTTGAATTAAGTGATTGGATTATCTGAGATCTGAATTGTACTCAGAGGTCTGGCCAAGCTGCATGAATTCTCAGTCTGGTCAAACAGCAATCAGCACAGGATCTCTGCATGGGAGACAAAAGAATTATAAACCAAGTTTGTGCTAATCCAATCAAAACTGGGGACCTGAGGCTGCTTTAAATTATATCAGATTGTGATAGACCCCAGTGGGTTGTTGCACCTGTCAGTAATCACTCCCTTATGTGCTTGTTGCATCCCTGATACATCCCTGCACACTGGGGGTGTGTTGAGAAGGGTGGCATAGAAGTGAATGTGCCGGTGGGTATTCTCCCATAGCGGAGCAATCATCGGCTGCCAGTTCAGGCAGCTCAGGAGAGGCAGCCACTGATCTTCCAGCCTACAAGTGGAGTAGTGGCAAAAGAAGAGAGGCACTGCTGCATCACACCCAGCCAGAAGTCGTGTGTATAGCCGAGTGTATTCCATCTGCACAACCCCTGCAGCATGGCCTGTGCAAATTTCAATGTGTCTCACTGTGGGTAAATTGTACCCACAATTTTTTACAGCAGTTCAAATTTTGAAAACATCAATTTCTCTAAAGCTGTAAATAATGCCAATGTGCTTGTAATTTTGGCTAAATAAATAAAAAAATAACCCCACAAAAACATACTAGATCAGGGACAAAAATTAAGTGAAGCCAAACCCTTTGAGCAGCGAATATGTGCTTGAATCCTGTTGGAGTCATTAAGACAGTGGTCCCAACCTTTTTCATCTGGCGGGCACCAGATGACGAGCCACTGAGGACCATGGCAGGCAGACAAGCATCTGCTGAAATCCTGCCGAGAAGCAGCAACGTCATTAGGCGTTGCCCCCGAAATGCTACCAACAAACAGTGTCATCCATAGGCGTTGCCGCCGAAATGCCATGTCATTTCAGTGGCAACGCTTCTGGATGACGCTGCTTCTCGGTGGCATTTCGGCGGATGTTCATCTGCCAGACAGTACACGGGCGCACATAGATGCCCCAGTGGGCGCCATGGCACCCACAGGCACTGCGTTGGGGACCACTACATTAAGAGCTTCATTCAGGTAAAAAACAAACAGTAGGACTCCTTCCATAGTGTGGGAGCTATGTCCCCACCCACTCACCCGCCATTTTGGGCTTTGTTTTTCCATGGAAATCACTTATCTTTCATATAGAATCAGGCCTTAAGTAAGTCTGAAAATCCTAGAGAAAGGGCCCCTGAAGTACACCTAGTGTAACTGAAGGTGCTTCTACTTGACAACATTGTATATCATTAAATACAACTTGAAATGTATTTTATAGTCCCCCTCCTTTATTAAAAACCAATTTCAGAATTCTTTGCAGATATAAATAATGAAATTTACATAGTGAAAACTCTGGGGAAAAAAAGAAGGAGAGAGAAACTTAGACATTCAGAAAGGGAAAAAGTTAGGGCTGGTCTTCACTATGGGGAGATCAATGCTGCTGTGATCGATTTAGTGGGTCTAGTGAAGACTCACCAAAGTGACAGCAGAGCACTCTCTGATCAACCCAGCTCTCCGAGAAGAGTAAGGAAAGTCAACCAGAGAGTGTCTCCTATCAACACAGCACGGTGAAGACATTGGGATAAGTGGACCTAAGCTATGTTGACTCCAGCTATGTGACAGCATCACTGAGGTCGACTTACCTCCATAGTGAAGACAACCCCCTAGACAGTTAATGAGATGGAGACATACAAAAAGGCTGCCCCTAACGGCAGGAACTGATGATGAGGTGACTCTTGTACCAACTGTTGTGAGGCTGAAGTGATGGAACAGATGTTAGACAATTGCTAGACAGATGGAGGGTAGGGGAGGGAAGAGATCTGCATGTTAGACTGGAATAAGTCTATGGAATCATAGAATATCAGGATTTGAAGGGACCTCAGGACGTCATCTAGTCCAACCCCCTGTTCAAAGCAGGACCAATCCCCAACTAAATCATCCCAGCCAGGGCTTTGTCAAGCCTGATCTTAAAAGCTCTAAGGAAGGAGATTTCACCACCTCCCTAGGTAACCCATTGCAGTGCTTCACAACCCTTCTAGTGAAAAAGTTTTTCCTAGTATCTAACCTAAACCTCCTCCCTGCAATTTGAGACCATTACTCCTTGTTCTGTCATTACTCCTTGTTCTGGAGTGCATTGAAAGCTAAGAGGCCAACTTTTTGTTTCTTTCTGCTGGAAGTCAGCAGAACTGTTTGAGACTGGGGTGACGGGGTTATGTTATTTTATACTTGCGAAGAGCAGAATTTAGAGCATTGGGGCCTAGAGAGCTAGACCTTGGGGAGGACATAGAGAAAAGAAGTTTAGATGGACAAGGTGAGAGGCTATGAAGGCATGCATGCAAGAGATGGAGTTGAGGCTGTCACATATGAGAAGTTCCGCTATCACCAACCCCAAACCTTCAAAAATAGAGTTTGCTGCCCCCCCTGCAAAAAATCTTGAGAATGGTTGTTAAAAATCATGAGATTAAAAAATAATAATAAATGTTGGGGTCTTTTTATTTGCTTGCTGATATGAGTCTGTTATGGTGTCCTCAAGCTCTTCTCCACAGCCATGAGTAGAGGCCATGCTTGGTGGTGGCGGGGAGGAGGAGGCGGCATGCGGGGTCACATGCCCCACCCCCTGATTTTCTGCTTGGCTTATATTGAGCATGTTCACACCGACTGAGAATGCTCAGTAACATGCAGGATCTGGCTATCCTCACTCTGCTCCCCGCCTCACCACATCAGCAGGTAAGGGTCGTCTCTGACCCTGAAGGCTAGAAAAAAGTAGCAGCAGCTGAGATTCTCACATCAAAAAACAAAACCAGGGCTTTAAGTAAAACACCAGAATTTCAAAACTCGCAAAACAATCAAGAGTTGGCAGCTCTCCGTCAGTCACAGATCTTAAGACCCAGAGGGGCCCATTACTCATCTAGCCAGATCTCCCATATAAAACAGGCCACATAGATTTTTCGCCCAGATGTCACAGAGGTGGCAGTAGGTAGGAAGATCAATATATTTCTCTGTACTCCAGCGAAGCAATAACACTTGTTTCCTTCCAACTCTTCCCACCTGTGGCTGATGTAGTTTACACTGGTCTTGTCTTTCTCTCAGTGCAGAACCTTACCGCAGCAGAACTTGGCTAGACTGCAGTGCAGACACTTATCACTTTATTTTCTCCTATGAATAAGAAGTGGGAATGCTTTATCTGCTGAGTTGAACTTGGTTCTAAGTGCTAAAATGTTTACCACTTTACCCAGCAGGATACTTGGAGCAAAAGCGATGATTGGCAGCATGCTGCTCGCTGTAGCATCCAACTTTTGGAGGTTTACAGCAAAACTCACACAGTATCTAAAACATTAGTGTTTTTAATTTCATTAGAGGGAAGGTTCCACAAGTACTTGAGACAATTTTCTATTAACATTTGAGGACATCTCAGCAACTGGAATGTGTTTAACCAGATTATAATGTTAGGTTGGGGTCTGAGAATTTCTGATCAAGTTCCAGTTTCCCTAATTAATGCATTCCAGCACTTGCTTAACTACATTCATAACAACGAATTATTTCTACTCTTTGCTAGTGATATGCACCCTGCCCCAAAAGTAGAGAATGGGTAAATGCATATAGGTTTGTTATTTTAGAAGGAAAATCCATGTGCCATGGGTAATGAATTGAAGGTTAAGTGACAATTTTTCTTTACAACCACTCATGTTTTACAGTCTGTGAACTGAAAACTGGATTAACCTTTAATTACCCCCAGTGATCTCTCAACCCTGAGACAACATTACCACTCCTACCAGTATTATTTGCATATACCATTTAATGAGAGAAACATCTGTTTGCATATTTGATATTAAGAATATTATGCAGATGAGCTGGATAGTCACATTGCAATAGGCAATTGTGCTAACGTCTCATTTTCTCTTATTTTTGCTCTTATTTCCTCCTCCCACCAATTCATTCTGACTTGTATTAATTAGAGCAAGAGCTTCCCTGCCAGTAGTCTTGCATATGTAATGCACAACTGCTATGTGATCTGAATGGAAACGCAGCAATATTCCAATGAATTACAAAATGCAAATATCTGGTCTGATGTTGCTGCATACTATATTTCATACCTGTTGATATTTTTCTTGGTTGACAATTTTTTAAGTATATATGCCAATGAGATTTAAGGAAAATGGCTTCCTCAAAAAAGATCTCCAATATCGTGATTTAATTTTCATTTATGAGGTAATACTTATTTTCCTCTCTAATAGATCTAGCAATAAAAAAAAATTAAAGGCCCCACTCCCATTGGCTTGACTGGGAGATGGGTTGGACCTTGTTACTCTTTTCTGTATTCTTGGGATATAGGATCCTGAATTCCTTATAGAGGGCTGATCCATAGCCCATTGAAGTTAATGAAACCTTTTTGCTGACTTTAATGGGCTTTAGATCAGCTCCTTAGCCAGCAAAAATGTCCATTGCCTTTTCCTAAGTAAAGATTGCAGGATCTGGCCCAACGTTGTCTAGCTTGTACCCTATTTGTTTGAGATCTTCCACCAGGTACCACACATCCATCTCAGTAAGAAAAAACCAAAACAGCCAGGGGAATGAATGGCTCCAAGGCACAGTAACGGCATGTAAAACTTTCACTTATAAGTTGCTAGTTCAAATCCATTAGTAATGTATGTTGTTATCATTTGATGGCCTACCTGAAATGTGCATGGTGATCCTAGTTCAGTTCCCAGCCTTACAGGGGTCCATATCCTCTGTCCAACTCCCCCTCCCGCCCCCCCGATTGGGACTTCTAGCAGAGAGGCAAGGATAGTGAGACTGGGTTATTCTGCCATCTTCTCAGAGTCCCTGCCAATTCAAGACTGGGACCCATTTTCTAAAGAGAGGATTGCATTTCAGCTTTCACAAGAAGTAAAGCCCATGAACTCATCACTATTTCCAGCAGCAACACTTGTCATCTTTTTTGTGCCTCATTCCTCTACTTCACTTCTCTTTGGTTCTTCTTGAGCTCTGGAACCACCAAGCCCATCTTGGGGACTATTGGATGACATGATTTTCTTTAGGTCTGGCTTCTGGGTGGTTAAAGGAGAATTTGGACTCTGGCACTTGATTTCTCCCATACTCCCCGAATGGAGTTATACCAGGAATATGTTTGGTTTCTAGAGCTGGTTATTCCTTTGTTGGGGGAGAGAGAAATGGTGTAGATTGATGTTCTGTCCCAGGTTGTGTTTTTTGTACATCATGCACAGATGTTCACTTTAATGTTTTGAACAGGAACTGACAAAACAGCACAAGCAGAAGCAAATCTTTCCAAGGTGTTGTACCATTTTCTGAGCTCCAGAAGGAAACAGGCCTGTGTTCAAATTCTCTAGCTACAGCTGCTTCCAATACATGGTGTGTTTCTCCACTGGTGGGAAACCCACTCCAAATACCACTAAAGCTCTTTGTATTGGAGCTGTCCATCAAAGCCACTACTTCCACACAGGTGTCAATCAAAATCACACATGATCTCCCATTCCACCTGGGAGTTGCCTGGTTTAGCAAAGGGGAGCCATGTTAACATATTACATTTGAAAGCAGCTCCTACTATTGGGACAGTTGATGAGCCAAAGTGTATGACTGGCTAAATACTTCACCAAGGAGTTAAATTCATTCCACATGTAGAAATGGCAACATTTTCAAGGGCTGTTCAGCAGACAGTTAAACCAGTGACATCCCCTACTGTGGATATAGTAATGCTTAAAGGTGCTTATCTCAGTACAGCTTATTTCTAATTTAAAGGTGCTTATATTAGTAAACTTACAGAAATAAATTATATTAATATAAACACCTTTATACTGATACAACTGTATCCTCTGGTGAGAATTGTACTGATTTAACTATCATTCTAAATTGATGCAGTTAAATCAGTACAAAACTTAAATATTACCTACATCTATGAATATATTTGTTCTTTTCTTCACTATATTTTTTACAAAATAACAGTGAGTGTCATTTTCACTTCTCATGTTTTTTATATACTTGTTGTGTGAGGAGATCATTGTCTTTTTATTTTCCCAATGTCATGAGTGGTCTAGTGAGATGTTCTCATGATGTTGTACACTGCCACTTTGTGCGAACATGTGTTTGCCTCAGAGCAGATTTTAATATGTAAAGGTGTGCTTTTCAGAAAGTCAGGTGTGTATCTGCACATCTCATTGCAGGTATGATTATTGTGAATATGTATACAAGTCATCACTTTGCATCTAACAGGCCATTTGCAGGGACTAATCCTAATTTATACACCCAGTTGTGGTAACTTGGCATGCAGATTATGTTCAATTGTGCATGTAATTTAGGCAGATAACCCAGCACACGATTTTGCATATGTAATTGCTTGCTTGACTCTTTTAAAAATCATGTCCTGAGTGCCTGCAATAGGTAAAATGGCATCAATCAGCATCTGCATTCATGATTCTGGAATTTCAGGTTTCCTTAAAAGTATAAAGTCTCTGTGTTTAATGGGAATTCAAATTTGTATCATTGTAACATTTTATATTTCTGTAATCCCTTTCATATGAGGAGCTCAAACTGCTTTGCAAATATTAATAAATTAACATTCTCACTGTGCAGATGCAGAAACTATGGCATTAAGAGGTCAAGTGCCTTGGCCAAGGTAAGAAGAAATTGGGGACAAAACTGAGAACAGAACTTCAATAGCCTGAGTCTACATCCTGTGCTTCAGCCATGTGGCCAAACCTCCTCGAGCAAGTTCTCAATTACCAGAATTGTTGGAAAAAATAGATGTGGACACATTTATGGCAAAACTTGTTTATATGATTTCACTTCTAAATGTCTTTCTTATAGCAGACGTACAACTACATTGTAAATCTTCAACGTCATATCCATAGTTCATGACAATCTTGAACAGCTAGAGTCTTCATACCAGAGAAACTGGTCAGAGGAGTTTGCTTCTGAATATTGTGTGCTTCCTAAAATACTCTTCATAACTGAAAAAGTTAAAGCCATGGAAGAAAATAGAGCAACAAAATGGTACTAGTGAAACCTGTATTATGTTACTTTTCATACATTTCTTTTTGCTTTGTGTTTAAGTCTCATCTTCTCCGTTACACCACTGCATTTAGCTCATGCAAAACTCCCACTTCTAGCAGTGAAAACTTTGTCTGAAGGAGGAGTGCTCGATTATATGGAATTATAAAAGTGAGGCAGTTAAGCTTTCTCACTCTGTTTGAGAAACTGTTACTAATTTTGCAGAATGGTCATTTGTGCCCACAGAAGACAGAAAGTACACATGAAAACAGTTGCAGTTTGAGACAGCTGTCCTCCACAAAACCTGCACGAACAAAATTAAAGCCTTGTTTGATGGGTTTTTTTGTTTTTTTTAAATGGCCCCAAATTTCTCTTGCTTCTCTTTACTAACATGCAAACCTGGATTTCCCTAACAGACTAACATAACTATGTGAGACTGCCAGGTTGTGAAGTTATTTATATATAGCCCAATCCTGCAGGTTGTCTGTCTAGATACCTTAGATACTTATAGGACCTGCTGCCATATCTGAGGGGCCCAACACCCTTAAATGTACTTATAACAGCTGCATGAGGTGGGGAAGTGCTGTCAGCTCCACTTTACAGATGGACAACAACGTTGTTATAAATGTTTGTTTGAAGAAAGCAGTGAGGCTAGGATCTTCCAAAGCATACTTGGCACTGGCCTAACTCTGTTCCTCCTGAAGTCAATGGCAAAACTCCCATTGACTTCAAAGTGGGGGAGCACATTTAGCTGCATGCTGGGTACTTCTGAAAATCCCATCTTTAATATTAATGTCTGAGAATTCCATCTCTCCTGGGAGGAAAAATTTCTGTTGTTAAACTGTGCTCTTCTGTGTATGCATGTATCCGACTATCCTAGTAACAGGAACACCGCACTGAGATCTATATTCTAATACAATCCAGGTTATTCTGACAACCAGTTTTCTTCACATTATTGCCAGTCAGTTCTTTACTTGCAAAGTTTATAGTTACCAAAGCTATGGAGGTCAGTAGACATGTTTTGGGATTGATAAATTGTTTAGAAAACACACCAACCAAAAAAGATCTTCAGGATAATATCAATGTCTAACTGCGTTTAAATGCAATATAATTTGTGTTGATCTATTCTTTTAAAGGCACTGTAATTAAATGCATCCCTGTTCTTATTTTTCAAGTAAAAAATAAGCACATAATATTTCAGCCATATAAATATTTGGTATTTAAAAAGAATCATACTTTAATGCAAGCACATTTTTTATACCTCACTAATAAATTAACATTTCAAAAGTACTTTAGCCTGCTGAGATGGATCATTCTACTAATATGGGTAACACCATGGACTCCAATAATTAGTGTAAATTGCCTTTGAATAATACAGAGCTGGGAACAACTTTCCATGCTTAATGCCCCTTGCCGTACATGATGAAGTGTCCTTAATGGGGCTTGGAAAAACAACTAATACCTATAAATCAAAGAAGAAAAGCCGGTTTTGATGCATTTGTCTGAGAGTGTGAGTTTTAAACTAAATTGCTAACACTCCTCCCTGCTGAGGGTCATGGATTAGCTAGGGTGGGAGTTTCTTATAGGATCTTTCACACTAACCAGGAGAGGTAGGGGGTTTTGAATACAAGTGTTTTCTTAACCCTAATCCTTGCCTCCCTGACCAGTACAGCTCTGAATTTCTCTCTAATTAGGTGAAGAATTAGTAGGTGGATCAATGTGTTAGTGGATGAGGGTGAAGTGATTAACTTACCCCCAGACTATGATAGTGAGTTCAAGGCGCTACTGAATTCATTTCGTGTCTAATAACTTTCTCCCTATTCTAGTGGCACTACAGTGTACTTGAAAGCATCTTGAATTTATATCTATATAATCTTCCAGCAGTATAGTTTATTGCCTTTTTCCCGTAGCTTTATCTCTTATGTTTAAGCAGCAGCAACAGTATATTTCCCAATGTGCCAATTTATGTTGCTGTAACTATTTCATAATCTAATCAAGATATATTGATGTTCCAATATTACTATAAATTGAAGGAAAACGGTAGGTTTCTTACCAGGTAATGAGATTAGAACATTTTTTCTTAAAAATATTTCCTGACTGCACTTAAAGTAAATCTGCTCTAGTGTTCTTGGCTTCAAACTTGCTGCTCAGCCTGTTGTTGTAGAGAAAACCTGGTTTAACAGCCCCACAGTGAGATCTACCCCTGCTGATTTAGAGGGATGAAATTTGCAGCTGGCTTTGCCAATGAGGAGCATCATGGAGGGTAGAAGGGACAAAAGATTTGCCTCAGCAGAGGGCAGGTTGTATTTCCATTGTTCTTCCCTCTCAGGGGCTCTATCAAGGGAAGTGTTTATATTCACCCATAGTCTCCATAGGAGCCCCTGCCCTGCCATATGAAGCTTCTGTGGAGATGTCCATGTATCTCCTAGCTGTCCTGGTCACGTCATTCCCAGTCATCAACCCCCACTTTTCTGCACTTGTGCACTGCAAGCCATTCTTGAAGAATGCTGCAGCTACTTCTCATTTTCCTGCCACTGGTATTTTGCACACTGGGTCTATTCCAGCAGATCTCAGAATCAACCTGCCCCCAGAAAGGAAAATGTTATCTACCAAATAGGTACAAAATTCCCACATTGACTCAATGTAACTCCTATTTGAATTGAATAGGACCACAGCTTGGACCAGAAGCCAGTTCATTTCCCATCCCCCTTTAAAGCTGTGGCATGTCAAGAATGATGCCAATTAGTGCCAAATATACTAGCGGGCTGCAAAAACTTATCTACCGAAGAAATAAATTGAGACTTACAACTCAATTCATAAATGCCACAAGATTAAGGATTTTAACTAGTACCACTGTTACCCAGTCCGTAAAGAGTGCTCAGTACCATCTCTAGTTCTATTAAAGACAATGAGACTGCTCTTTGCAGTAAACACTGTGCTTGGAACAGTTTTCCGGATTAGGGTCTTAGGCCCAGTCTTGCAATAAGATCCATGTGTGCAGAGCCAGGGTTGCCAACTCATATAACATTATTGTGAGTCTTGTAATATTTGGTGTTTTTTCTTAAAGCTTCAGCTCCTGGAACCGTGTGACTATGTAACTTTCTAGCCCCCAGGATTGTGGTGAAAGCTTCAAAATGTGAACCTTAAAAGCTAAAGGCAAATAAAAAGAAACTCAAATGTATTATGCTTTAAAAATCTCATGATTAAGACAATCTCATGATTTTTTAAATGTTTTGCATTAGCAAAACTGCAAATCAGGTAGCCATAAGGAGCCCCCCAATAAAGCTGTGGGGTGTCCTGTAAGTGCAGGGCTCCTCCTGTGCAGACCAACTTGCCCGATTGGGGATGTGTCCATGCATATGTGTATCCAATGACTTTAAGACATGCAATATATTTAAAGAAAAGCATTTCTCCCCACAGGGCAATTAAAGTTGAATTTATCCTTACCAGTGAGTTGCTCCAGTGAGTCTCAAATGTTGGATCTGATACTTGAGAAGAACATACATTTGCTAAAAAGTCTGATGTATGAAATGGATACCTGGGTGAGTCTTATCCAGCAGAAAATAGCTTTTGTGCCTATTGGTGAACTGAGGGTTCACAGCCCAATTCCTGTGCCTTGTGGGTTCTTGTAATGCATATTTAGGCATTTCACAGCCACCCAGCCCTGTCCCCTAAAATGAGAGTTCCGTTGTGCATCTCCAGATGTCTTTATATTTGCAGTAGGTTCCTTCCAAGGCTGACTAACATCCAGGGAATGTCAGAACAAGGACTAGTACTTGGGAATTCCTGGCTCCCAGTCCTATATTCAGTGAGACCACTCCCCTCTCATGCCTCTCTGCTTTGTCGTTTCAGTATATGGAGGCATGTGGTTAAGTGTCTAGCTAATTAAACTGGAAGCAACACATTTGGTAAGTAAAATCTTGGTTTTGACATAGTCCTGGCTCTGATTCGCCAACGGGACTGTGACGCTTTTGAGTAGAGAATCTGCAGCTCCGTGGATAATGATGGGAGCTGTGAGATTCCAGTACACAGCAGACTGAGATGTGTGTAAAATGCCTATTTTTAGGCAATGATTTACAAGGCTCAACACGCTTAGTAAACAGAACCTGGAGATTCATTTTGGTGCAATATTTCACCTCTAGAGGGCAGAGCATCTAGATTTACATCCTCAGAATTAATTTTTCCTACTGAAAGAGCACACGTATAAGTAGAGTTGTAATTCAGTTTACATTACATATAATGTGCAGTGTCACACAACATTAGCCAGGATTATGCTGTCTCTTGATCTTCTCAACTTTGCTTTGCAAACGACAAAAGGATCTCCTTTGATATATTTTACTTGAACAATGGCTTCTGTCACAGACCACAGAGCAGAAGTTTCACTGCCTGCATTCCAAAAATGAAGAATATGTATCAATGGTATTGGTTATTTCCAATTTAAAAATGAATACATCTTTATTAAAATGTTGTGGGGCAGCATGTTACAAAGATGACTGCTTTTTATATTATTATGCTGGAGGATGGACAATTATTTTGTTTTCTTTTTTTAACTCTTAGTTTTATATATTTTAAATGGACAAGGATATAAATTGTACTTAGGAGCTATTAAAGCCAATAGTACACATTATGCTATGCTATGCTGTGAAGAGAAGATAGCTTTGGTCAGTAACTCTTCAACCTAAATGAGTTTCTACTAAGAGGAACAGCTGCTTAAAGGACATATAAAGAAATTTAATTTTAAATATTGCACGTTACCTAATATTTTGAATGTATACATGCTCCATTTTAAATCTTTTTTAAAAATTGCACAAAGCTGTAAAAATAATTGGAAGCTTAGTGTTACAAATTGAAAATCAGTAATTATACCAGTGTTTCTCAGGTTCTCAAGTCATATACGTATATTAGATAGCCTCATTAGTCATTTATGGCAGTCTGAGATTTGAAAACAGAATTCCATTACGGTATTTATGGTCAAAATCTGATATGATCAAATAATAGGTTTCCCAGTAGAAATGTCTATGTGCCATGCAGTAAACTTGATAATTGTAAGAATACATTTAATGCAGTAGAACTGAATACTGAACCAGAAGATTAACATTTCTGTTATATAATTACAAGTTCAAGGAGTTCAGCTTCTTATCATGTTATAGTAAGTATAGAAAGTAGAAGTGATCCTCTTTAATTTGAAATTATTTAACTGAAATATAATGTCTCCCAGTCTTATTCTTACTCTTCTGCATTGAAGACATTGGTATGCAGAATCCATGCACTAAGGAATAGTACACTGTCAGAGTAGGACATGTTTGATTATTCTTTAAAACCAGCTAAGAGAAGTTAATCTCATTGAACTTCTTTTTATTCAACAAAAGAGTTAGATGTTTCCAAGTCTAATGTGACTATAATGTTCATTAAATGGACTTCTTACACCTTTAAATGGATTAACTGTACATCTTCACAGTCTAATTGTTATATATGCCATTCATAAATCACAAACCTAATTCAAAGAATTGCAAAATGCTCTGTTAAGTATTCAAAAGAAGATACAGCAAAAACTAAGTCTGATTTTTATTGGGGTCATTTACAAAGAGCAACCATTGATCACATAAATGTAGAAAGAGAGAGAGATATATCTGAGATAGATAGATAGATAGATATGCGTGACTGGATAGTGTAGTGGTTAAGAGCACTGCCCTTTGATACGGGAGACTGCCCTTTGATATGAGAGACCGGGGTTCAAATCCTGGTTGGTACCCAACTTTCCAGTAGGGTTCCTTGGGCAAAAGACCCCCTAATGCTTCACCTGCCTACCTCAAATATGACAGTGACACGAACTAGGAGAGTCATGCCGGATCGGACGTTTCCTGGGTTAACAAGGTCTGTGCCAGATGCTGAGGAACCAGGGCAATCTGATGATAAGTGGGCTACTGGAACAAACCATTCATGGA